>NC_044365.1:28875649-29175649 GCF_007364275.1 Archocentrus centrarchus
AAACTATGTGATTATGTGATAAGGTGTTCATAAGAAGCCCGTCAGTTCAGGTAGAGGCTACGGATAACTCACAAAAATCTGCATCCTGTGTTTGCTCTTATTCTACAAATTATTTCTAATTCTGTCTCCACCACGTTGACTCTTCAGTTAGGATGTACTGCCCAAGTATGGCTCTGATGAGCATGCTTTTGCTTTAGTTCATGTGGTGCAAGAAAGCTTGGACAGTGCTGCTTTGATGCAGTCTGTAAGAGTCCTCTGAAAAGTAGATTATATGCCAAATTGAAATCATCCACACAAATAAATTGTGGTCTGTTTGCCCAGTTAGTATGTTAAGAAAACAGAGTTGAACTGTGGTGTAGATTAAAAAAAACCATTAAAAAAAAAACAAAAAAAAAAACACAATATGTCCTCAGTACAGTTCCAGGTGGACTCTTGGTCCAGTTTTGTTTGTGGTTTGAAATCAAATGGTCCTAAACCATGTTTTTAATCCAAACAAATCTTAATAGTAAGAAGTAACGTTGCGGACCCTCTTTTTTTTTTTTTTTCTCTCTACAAATTTTTTTTGTAACAGCACCCAGCCTTCATTTTGGATGTGTGTGTCCTTGTTTCTTTTTTGCTTGAAATCAAATGGTGCAAACGGCATGTAAACAATCTGGTAACCACAGTAACACGTGCTGGCAGCAGCATGTAGGTGCCGAGCGTTTACTCTGATCGGTCGAATCCTGTGGTGTTTGTGTCACGTCTGTGCCTTATGATTTAATTCCATTAAAAAGACAGAGCTATCACACAGTTCGTGCAAGACAGATTTTTGCTTTTCTTTTTTTTTTTGTTCCGCCTCTACCTGTTAGACATTATTCAAAACCTGCTATGGATTTGCTGCCTGTAGCAGTAATGTAGTAATAATGCTAATGTACAGTTATTTCTTTGTGAGGCCTTTATGCTGTCAAGATATCAAAGCACACTAACGTGCTGTTAGTCACCAGGATTTGGTGACTCTTAAATGACTACTGTGGCTATAGAAACAAAATAGGGCCCCAAGTATTGCACCTCTGTATTGCAATATGTGAATATGTGTGAAAATGTGTCGTATGATTAAAAATGTTTAAAAAAAATCTTAATAAATGGATGTAATTTTTGAATGCCTAAGGAGATTTGTAGCTACGCATGACATTTTGTGAACAAATGAAAAAATGATTTGTACAAATTATTTGCAATTTCTGCACATTAGCGCAAAAGTTTGGAGTTACAAATCGATCTGTTTCTAAATGATTAAAGTTGACACAAAACACTTTTTTTTTTTTGGAAACCTAAGTCACAAATCAGAGCAATATTTGACACTTGATGCTCAGGTCAACATCAGTCAGTCAGTCAGTCAGAATACTTTATTGATCCCAAAGGGAAATTACTACTGTTACAGCTGCAACCGTTTCATTTAAACGAGTAAACCTAAAACACAATAACATACACTAAAGGCATAAAAGTATAAAGACTAAAGAGATATTTTGACTATATACACATCTAAATCTATACACATATGAGAATTGTGAGTGCAAAAATTTTTAAATAGGTGTCATTATATATATTATATATTATATTGCATATATATATATTATTATATATATATGCACAGTCCTTTCAATGCACATATCATTTGATTATGAAGGTCAACCGCACTTGATCGAATAATATGGTGACACACAGGAACAGTAGTTAGGGATCTATTTTCTTTCATATTGGACTAAATTATTAAAATTGTACTCACAGTACTGGAGAAACTATTGCTTTTTTGTAATGCCTGTGTGCTCACACAGACTGCTCTTAATGGCAATGTAGAGAAAACATTCAACACCGTGGCTGTGCTTAGCTGTAGTTGATACTGACAGTGCTGGTTGCCAGGGCTTTGCCGATAAATGTTATGACTTGATATTGTTTTTATCTAGCCTGTCGTCTATTTGTTTAAAACGATTTGTGTCCAGAACTTAATGCAGGCTAAATCATTCATCTCTGTAAATGTAAATGAGGTAAACTGTGATTGGGTGCTGTCCCGCTGATATAAATTCACCTGAAAAAGAGTTTTTCACAGGACTGCAAAGAATCCTAAGCTCACCCCTTGATTCAGTAGCTTGTAGAACCACCTTTAGCAGCGATAACTTGAAATAATCGTTTTCTGTCAGTCTGTCCCATCATTGAGGAATTTTGGCCCACTTTTCTTTACAGTGTTGCCTCAGTTCATTGATGTTTGCAGGCATTTGTTTATGCACAGATCTGTTAAGGTCTTATCACAGCATTTCCTGTTGCATGACCCAGTTTGGGCCAAGCTTTAGTGGTGGGACAGATGGCCTCGTATTTGGCTCGACAGAGTTCTAGTCATGCATCTAATGCTAATTGGTTTTGTTTTCTTCCACTAATGGGTTTGCAGAAATCATGTAAAAAGTGTACACAACAAAAACATTATAATCCAGGTGTTTTATCGATCGGATCAGCTGCTAACAGCACTTCCTACGATCAAATATCCGTCATCACGTTGTCAGCATGAACTATCACGTTGTTACTGAAAGCCACTAACTACAAGAGCAGTAAGTGACATCATTTTACTGGGAACTGTAGTTTTTTTTTTCTCCAAGGCCTCTCACAGCTCGTGATTTTATGTTTAAAAGGAAGCCCGAAATTGTCTTGTGAGCTCCTTTTTTCCTCTTCTTCCCCATTGTGTTCATGCTGGTTGCCATTTTGGTTTCTGTAGCCCTGCGAAATAAGCGTGACCAGGACCGTCGCGAGATCGTGTGTGCACATTATGAACGAAACTGGCCGTTCCCTGTAGTCGATTGCAAATTTTGGTGAAGTAATACTATAGTGCAGCAATCTACTGAGAGAAAAAAAATTAGTCAGTTATTGGTGACAGGGCAGAGTGCATGGGGTGCGCGCCCGCTTGCTAATTGCAGTGATAGTGAACCGGTAAAATTCTCAGCCAGGCGATCAACTGCTGGCTAGAACCCTGCTCGAGAATACTGTGGTATTCATTGGTTCATTTCAGTGACTGAAAGGTGCCTGGGTCCTGTGACTGCAAAACAAGCCCAAATGATCACCCTCCACCACCGTGCTTGACAGTTGGGATGAGATGTGTGTGTGTTGATATGCTGTTTGTTTTTCGCCTAACTTGGTGTTGTGCATTATGGCCAGGCACACTCTATTTTGGACCAAAGGACGTTGTTCCAGACATCTTGTTTTTTGTTCACGTGCAACTTTGCAAACCTAAGCCATGCTGCTGTGTTGTTTTTAGAGAGAAGAAGCTTTCTCCTTGCACACATTCCAAACAAGTCATACTTATTCAGTCTTTCTCTAATTATACTGTCATGAACTTTAACATTTAACACGCTAACTGAGGCCTGTAGAGTCCGAGATGTATTTGGGCTTTTTTTCATTTCGCTGAGCATTGTACAGTCTAACCTTATGGAGAATTTGCTGGGACATCTACACCTGAGAAGACTGTGCCAGTGTGTTAATACACACTTGAATGCTCCTGACCAGCAAACTGGTGCTAGAGGTGCTCACGCTTGCTGATGTTCAGTTAATCAAGGCCATTTGATTAATAGCACCTGGTTTACTTACTCCTTCCTATGAAAGCAGTAAGGGTGTCTCTGTTTTCTCTCCTCCTGTGTGCAGAGCTGCACATAAATAGCCACTCAGTTCTATCTGTGCCACTCACAATTAGAGATGAGTGTTTTAGTGGTTCGATAGCACTACATAAACATTAAATTACACCAAACACCCAGCCCCATCTCCGGTCGCAGCAGCCACTGGGTTTAAGACCTTTCCTGGCGGAAACCCTGGATGATGGTCAGTGATCACTAATAGCTTGCCATTCAAGGCAATATTTAGTCATTCATCCTATTAATGCATTCAGTCAATATTATTTTTAAATTAATATCAGATGTCAGCATTTCCCCATATTACTGACACATGACACCGGTGTGCCTGAGTGCACACACAAACACACCCCTCATGCTAGTAGCTGAAATGTTTGAAATGCTTGTCTGTCACTATGTATTATTACATATTAATACGAAGTGACTAATTGTCCATCTCTTCTATAATGCTAGAGGCTTCCTTTGAATTATTAGACAAAACATTTTAATGAATTGTCCTTTATTAAATGAGCAGCGTGCATCATTGTACTGCTCCCTGGTGACATTTGAAAGCTAGCTTGTGTTAAGCAACCTTTTACTCAAGATTAAATGGCCATGTGTACCATTTCATCTTAAATTTCTGTACAGCTTGGTAGAAGCTGCAGTGTCACAGGCATATTAACTAGGAAGAATAAATTACAGGTCTGCACACACTTGGCTGCTAGTCCTACTTTATGTGGCACTACTGCCTGCACCAGCAGGATTTTATGTGGCATGTTCCCGCTGTCCTATGCGTCATGCCTGCCTTTGAGCCAGCAATCTGTATACTGTTCCAGTTACCATCACATTTAACTAAATTATTTTTTAATCCTGAAGCTCTGTAAAAGATGACCATAAATGCTGTTTCAGTGTGGCTGGTTTGACAGGTAATATTTGCTGCATGTGGTATATTATAGTACCCAAATAGTTCCTTTGTGATGCCCAAATGTAGCCCTGGAAATCCCTGCATTTCCAATAACTGCTACAGGACGGTAGGGCTGACCTGCTCTCCACAGACAGCTGTATTATCAAACATAAGATTGTTCTCTAAATTAATATGATCTCTTTAAACCTTCAAGGACCTGACTAGGTTTTGTCAGGGCAAGATTAACTTAATGTCGCTGTTGACACAGGTGCTGGAAGGATCTGCTTACTTTCTCTATTCATATGTGAAAAGCAAATATACTTCTGCTGATATTTATCAGGATGGGAAACTGTTTTTCTTTTGACTAATAGAGGAATGCAGGGAGGCTAAAATGGTTAAGGTAGAAATTTGACAATAACTCGCTAAGCTGCAGACAGAAAAGTCATAAAGTGCTCTGTTATGCTGTTTAAAAATGCTTAGTTTGCTGGGATGACCCTGAATAGGTTAACTAATCACATATAAATCATGTGCACAGAATCTTTACAGTGAATCAAAGTACCCTCTCAAGTCTGTTTGTTATGATGCCATTTACCACTAAAGGATTTGGGACGCTTTAATGAGAATATAAAAAAAAATTGCTCAAAATTGCTGCTGCAACCGAGTACGCACTCTCGGACAAAAACACAACCTTAGGTGGCAGGTAGTGAGGGTGTTTTCCCAGTGAGTTTCTGGCCGTGTGCCCAAGTCTGGGCGACGGGCCAACTGGTCTCGCATATACTCATATTTGTCATACCTCAGAGTAAGCAGATGAGGTTGACCTGTTGTTCCTGACCCGATGTTTCATCTTTGCCCACAGAGATGCGAGCTCTGTCCCCACAAAGATGGAGCCCTCAAGAGGACGGACAACGGAGGTAGGCTTATTTTCAGCTCCACACACACACACATACACACACACACATACGTGCTGGCATCTGTGGTTAGCCTCTTGTGGATTTTGTCATTAATTGCATGTCACCAGCAAGTTTAAGGGCTGTAAGCATGCTGGGAGAGTTATGTTGCTGTTTGTTGTATGTGCTGCCTCTCTGTACGTCCTTGCCAGTCCATGTTTTATGAGGGTGTGTCAGTGTGTGTATGTTTATGGGGAGGCGGGACAGGATGGGTATAGTGCACAGCCTGTGAGGAGTCTCCTCACTGGGTTCATTGGGAGGTCAGCTTGTTGGAGACTGTAAATATTCTGTGTGTGTGTGTGTGTGTGTGTGTGTGTGTGTGTGTGTGTGTGTGTGTGTGTGTGTGTGTTTGAGTCAGGCAGAGAGAGAGGCACAGCTGTGGGATTGTGTCCAGGCCTGCAGGGAGGCATCAGGACAACACTAACACACACCATTTTACTACTTTCTCTTTTATTTTACCCTTCCCATGACCCCTCTCTCCCTTTTTTTTCCTCCCATTTTTCTTTCACAATCTTTTTCCCAACTCTGTTGCTCTGCTCGTCAGTTCCTCTTCACTTGTTGATCTGTGTGGTAGTTGTTGTTTCAGGTGGGACCGTAATAAAGCAGAGCAAGGTCTGAAATGGGTATTTGATCCATCATCTATAGCAGACCAAGAAGAAAGGAATGGCATAGAAAGACAGAACTGCAGTCTACATCTGCCTTCCAGGTCTCCATTTTTACAGCTTGAGTTCAGAGATGGCAATCCAATAAATGCAAAGAATTCCCATACTCGAAAGGTTCCAGTCATCATTGAGTGACTTCGTACATTTCATTGCGATAAGATTGAAACACGTTTGCTTCTCACAGGTTGATTGCGGCAGCAGCATGAAGCCTTTGATTAGGTGTTGAATTGGAGCGTCATTGTAAAGTTTATTGCTGTACTGTACTGAGACAGTAGGGACCACACGGCACCTAATGTTTTAAAAGCCGTTTATCAAAGAAGCTAATAAGCCATTATCAACACTTCGCAGCCCTTTGTCTTATTGGTAACAAACCAAGTTTGAACTCTCTGCCTCAATGTGTTGGACTCTGATAACTTCTTGAAGTAAGGGATGTTAGTAAAACAATGCTTTGCTGGGTTCTTGCGGGATTAAAGTGTGAATGCTTAGTTTGAGGAGGAAGGTCGTGCCAGTTTTATAGTCCTGTTTTATAGGCCTCTTCCAGATTCTTGGAGGGACTTCAAAACAACAACATGCCCCCCATTTTACAGTCACTCCCTCCCCACTGTCCCGCCCTCTGCCCTCCTCCCCCCTGTCCCGCTCACCAGGTCAAAGGCAGGTCAGGGGTTCAACTGTAAGTTTAAGCCTGTTTTTGTTTCCGCTATGGGTAAAAACAGACGCTTCCAGTGTGGCAGGAGACTCCCACCTCCATCTGACCTCCTGTTCACCTCCTCCAACTCCTCCTCAGCTCGTCGTCAATTCTCCTGTCACTCCACCGTGCCCCACTGTCATTCTGCTGCCCCCAGTTTATCTTCACTGACAGGCAGCTGTGCATGCGTTAGCACTCAATAAATGGCTACTTAGGTAGATAACTACCAATTTACAAATTAAAGCATCTGAGATTCTAGTTCACAACTCAGAGAGACTAGGGTCACACTGACTTACTACCAGCAACCTAAATGCTACACATTTAGGTTTGTGTGCAGATTCAGTTAGAGGAGCTGATGCATAATGTAGTTCAAGCTGGGAAGGAGACCACTGGTGTTGGTTTGGTCATTTATTTGATCCACATTTTTTAATGTTTCTGTTATAAGTTTTAACTATAAAAGAAAAGGAAAAGAAAAGTCCAACTTTTAACCATCTGATGAAATTCTGTTTGTGCTCTGGACTTACTGTGTCAGACTTCCACATAGAGCTTTGCTCCATTGGTCCAACTTGAAAGAAATAAACCAAATGAGTGGATGACAAGCATGAACTTTGCACACATTTGATTACTTTTGAGGACTTTTGCAGGTACTTAACATTTCTACACGTAAACTGTGAAATGTTACCACAAATGACCTCTGAACCTATATCTGGTAAGCGTAGAGAGTCTGATAAGTCTTCCTTGTGTATCTTTACAGGCTGGGCCCATGTGGTTTGTGCCCTTTACATACCTGAAGTGGAGTTTGCTAATGTGTCAACTATGGAGCCTATAGTACTCCAGTCTGTGCCACATGAGCGCTACAACAAGGTAACAAACGTATCTTTGCTTTTAGACATTACAAAAGCATATGTATAATGCCATACTGTGAGTAATTAAGTCCAGCCGTTTTCACACATGTTGTGATAATGTCAGGAGAATTGGGTCCAGGCATTGTCTGAAGTTGTTTTTTCTCATTTGTAGCACCCAACAGGGAATTGTCTATCATACATTTTCTCACTACTGGAAATATTCCCCTTGGTTTAAATGAGGCGTTGCGCCTGGGTAGATCATGCGGGAGGCAGCTCACATGGCCCAAATCAGTCCCTGTGAAATCTCAGTATAATTACATAGACTTTCTGCTATGGCCCTGACAATGTAAAGTCCATTTAGTGTCCGATCTGACTGATTGTGTTGTCACATTCAGCTCCGCTCATCAGTCTTTAAAAAGGTCTGCGTCTTAAGTGCATGTGTGAAAACGGCTTATGTGTTTGAATTGAAATGGGTTCCCTTAACTGTACGTTTGCATGCACAGACATGTTATATCTGTGAGGACCAGGGCAGAGAGAGTAAAGCAGCCACTGGAGCCTGTATGACCTGCAACAAACATGGCTGCAGACAGGCCTTCCATGTCACATGGTGAGACGCATTCACATCACATTAACCTCACCTGACAAAGACAGACTTTGTTTCTTCAGCTGTTCACTCACACTCAAGCCTTGTAGGTCTTAATGCTGACAATACTGATCAAAAGACATGCCAGAAAATTTATAATGAGTAACTTTAAATCTTAAAACTGCCAACACGACCTTTCGTGTTAGTTTTCTGGGATTGCTTGTTTTAGAATAGTTTAAGAGCAAAATGCAATGGGATAAGATTTTTAACTACGGTAGTCAAAGACAATTATTTGTTGCGTTGCAGAGCTATCAGCTGATATTGGCATGCTAAATAGAGCCCGATGTATAAAGGATTTTTAAGATTGATACCCATATTTGGTGATTTTAAAAATCTCACACATATATTCACGTTGAAAATGAATATTTCTTCATATTGCGCCTTTTTAACCTTGCCAAAGCAATATTCCTTTTCCTTGTGTACAAACCATAATGTTTTATACTGACTGATGAATCAGTGTATCTCTGTTTTTATTACAGTTTTTCTTTTCTTTTTTTCTTTTTTCTCCTCCGCAGTGCCCAGTTTGCAGGATTGCTATGTGAGGAGCAAGGATCAGATGCAGACAATGTCAAATACTGTGGATATTGCAAATACCATCACAGCAAATTGGTGAGTGTCTTCTCAGATTTTTGTCATTTTCCAGAGGTGACTTGCGTATTGCGTATCTGTTAACAATGTGGATGAGAATGTGTTTTCTGTTCCACTAACTACAATTAGAGATGAGTGTGTAGACACATCACACAAACACTGGTTTACTTTCAACACAGTGAGAAATACCATTCTTTTATTTCAGCTTTTTTTTGCAGTGTACTGCCATAATCTTTTCTATGTCCTTCCCCTTAATGCTTTTTTTTTCACATTTTTCCACCTTTTCTTTCTCCTTTTTTTTTTTTTTTTTTTTTTTTTTTCCTTCCCCAAAGTCAGCCTTCTGCTTCTTTCAACCAGCTGCCTGCATCTACCAAAGGCTGTCCCCTCAGTCTCACCACTGCTTTCTTCTCTTTCACCCTTTCCTTTCCCTCTAGCTGTCCCGCTCCATCTACCGTTATCTATCCTCCCATTGCACCCTCCACTTCCTCATCTGTCCAAAGGAAGCACTGGCTACAGTGGACTGGCTTTGCAGTTGCTGGGTGGGGTCCTTTGAGTCCGTATTTTACTGAAGGGTCAAGGAGGGATAATCATTGCTATAATAATTGTGTAATATAACTAAAGGTTCATGATTGAACTGCCTAATTGCCATGCTCCCATCCAGCCCAGTTTTCACAAGTCAAGCAGTTGTGACTTTTAATAAGAAGATAACCTCGTGACCTTTCAGGATTGAAACACGTTTTTCACGACCTTGAGCTTGCCCAACCTTATGAACTCTGTTGCTGTCTTTTTTTTTAAATGTTAACATTTACTGAACATTTCCTTGGCGTTAGCGCCAAACTATATCAAAAAGCCTTCGTTGTGGTAATGTAAACTTTACATAAACTGCACTCAGCAGTTTTCATATCACAACTAAACAACCAAAGTACTATCTTATCTAAGAGAGGTAGACTAATGTGTCTGGGTTTGGATGGCTTGGAAACTTTTGTGCTTGAGGCTTTAAAGTTTGAGCTTGTCAGAATTGACATGTTTCATTGTGTTTGGTCTAATACACATTTTACTGCGGCACAGCAGCTTCACCAGCTCTGGGTTTTGTTACACTCAGACCAAGCTGCATGTGAATACACCTTTCTGATCAAAATGGAAAAATTAAATCACAAAAGATATTATTGGCCATTACCATTTATTCTCAATAATTGTGGTGCTGGAATCACCAGTTGACATAGAAATCATATGAGTGCAGCATTCCGGCTGGCTCCGTGTCTGTCATCGTAATGATTTGCGTGATTAGCTAACTACATGAGATTCTCTCTGCAACAGACTCCACCATCAAGCAGAATTTAGTGACATAAAAGTGCTATGGAAAGGCATATGATGATTTAAAAAAAAAAAAAAAAAACATCTGGATATTCTGTGGCTGCGTTTTCAGTACCTGTCGTGTCGCCAGTTTTGCATGTACACCTCTGCATCAGTTGGTGGAGACTGTGACTGAACTACTATGATTTGTGGAACAATTGTAAAGAAGGCAGGCTTTGTGGCGTCAAAACACACACACACACACACACACATTTTGCAATGTTAACAATGGCAAGACTCATGCTGTTACATTGATCGCTTATAAATTACTTTGGATGCTGGGGCATAATGTCATTAACCTGGGACTGTATGGATGACAGGAATGTGTGAGAGAAACATTGATGGAGAAAGCAATGTTGTTAGCTGAATGGATTTCATAAAATACCACTTGATAGATCTTTACACCATGTTAGCTACATATTTTGAGTCGAATCTCTTAGTATCTAAATCTAATTTGAAACTTAGATTATCCTGCTTTTGTCTTGATTAAAGAGGCATTTATTTTAGTTCTTCTTTTTCTGGGGTCATTTAGACAGTGTGAATATTTTTTTTTTCCCTGTTTCTGAGTAATGTTGATGCATCTATGAGTGTACTGCTTTCCTGATCAGCAGGATTGTGTATTTCTGGCACACAGGTGATAATTGCCAAACCTCGCTGCATAACTTTGTTACTAGCTTTGAACTGAAGTTTTGAGTCAGAAATTATTATTAGAGTAGTACAAGTTAATTTAGTTAAGTAAATTATAAGCTCTCAATTGTGTTTTAAGGGATGGTCTTATTTTATAGAAGGCAAGAGGTCTTTTGAGGTGGTTCACTGAGTTTCTTCTGGGTACCAGTTTCACATGTAATGCCTAAAGAAGCACAGTTTTTGATTAAAGATCTGGACTTTTAAATATAAGAGGTGTGGCTGTTATTTGAAGACAGCAACAGCAAGCTGGCGTAGACTAAGCACAATAGCAAAGGCCCCAAGTATGACCCAGGAAGTCACTACATCCTAGTTTGGGCAAAGAAGTTTAAAATTAACATAGGTGTAACTTTTTTTTGTTATGGAGTAGTTATTTTCTGTATTTGCTTGACTTTGCCAAATTCTTTAAATTAATGGCCTTTTCATGCACATTGAATGTTTTTTTTTTTTTTTTTGTTTCTTTTTTTGCCACAGTGGCCCTTTTTGTTCCCTCTACAGTGATCACTAAGCTTGCTCCTATAACTGCCATTTTTTTATAACCAATGTTCATTAATTTTTTATTTTTTATTTTTTGACTGATTTTTGAATTTTGACTTGTCCCTGAGTTCAGTCGGCATTTTTTTTTTCTTCAGTTTATTATATTTGTTTTATTTTTTAATATGAGAATTTTTTTTAGTCTTCTTTTGGCCTTCTGTCTATGAACTTCATCCAGTAACTTGGAGTTCCTCTTTACCTTTTAGCGAAGGAGCAGGGGCCGGGGTAGTAGGTCTCAAAGCTTAAGTGACTCTTCCACTCAGTGTATGGATAGACCCCCAGACACGGACAAGAAGGTAAGACAGCCTTAAGATCTTACCCTCTCTATGCCTCCCACCCACGATTGTGACTCCATCAGAAACATACGCCCTCATTGTTACATGCTAATACTGAGGAGGTACAGCAAATGCACTACATAAATTTTGATCAGTAGTTAAAATAAATATTGCAGATGGTCCATGTAATTGTCTGATGAGTAGATATTGGCATATATTTTGTACGATAATGGTCTTTACATACCAGACGCGTAAAATTTATGCAAATATTTCGTGCGGTAAAAATATTTTTCGGACTTACCTATTCTCAATGCAACCGTTCACACCGACCAGACAAATTTGCAGCATTTACTTTTTCCGATCAAGTTTGATTATATTATTTTTAATTTTTTTTTTACTTCGGCAAGCAAATAAACAGATCTGACCAGTCAGACCACTACATTTGGTAACATATGAGCTCATAGTTAAAAACACGCACCAATATACTGAATATACAATGTTATGGAAATAGTAAAATAATACTGTGTTACCTCAGACACACAGCTAGACGCTACTCTGGGTCAACTGGCTCTCTGAAATTATTTGTGTGCCTCTTCAGACGTGGTCCCAACTCTACCACCAAAAGTTCAAACTGCCCCAATGACACCCTGAAATAAGTACGAAAGCAGTCGTGATACAGCTGCAATTCCTGGGTCAAACCATGAAATTCTCCCTGCTGCTGCTTTCTCATGAGAATTGGATGAACCCAGAATTTCAGTTTCTTCTTTTTCTTGTTTAGAAATATCATGACATCATTGCTTGACTTAAAAAACGCAACCCATCCGAAAACTTCGGAAATTCCTGTAGTTTTTTTTTTTTTTTTTTTTCTTCGTAACGTGCTTGGTGTGTAAAGGCCTTTAAGTGTTAATATGAAAACTTTTCAAAGGAACCCAGGTTAATAAAATAAAGGCCCCTCTCACATTGTGTAATGGTAATGATGATGAGTCTGCGATCAGGAGGCTACTGAACAGCGGTCTACAATGTCTTCAGTTTGCAAAGGAACGTGTGGACAAGAAGTTGGCTATTGAAACAAAGTTTTGTGGATGAATTAACTTTTCGATGGAGCCCAACCAACATTTCAGTGAACAGATATTACTGGTCAGTATTGGTTGCGTATTGGTGTCTGTTGGTATGGGACAGCAGTTTAGATAAAAGTTAGTTTAATTGCATCAGAAAATGCTTATTTATTTTCCTTTTAATATATTCAAAAAACAAACAAATTTGTCCTTTTTTTTTCTCTTTTAAACTAGTGATCCATGCCCAGCCTGCAGTAGCCCCATCATTCACCAGTGGGGCCCACCCCACAGTTTGGGAACCACTGGTATAGGGGAATATGTTGTCCTGTATGCACTGATTTTTCTTAGGACCTTATGAACATTCACATGTAGGCAGCTGGGTGGACAGTGTTTTTCAGAATGATCTCATTATTCTCTTAAAAATCTGACATACTGAATTTGTACTCAAAATCAAGTCATTTATATTATTATCTGGCTTTTATTACATGATAAATATTATTAAAACCCTAGCTATAGTTCACTTTGAAAGGGATGAGCGATGGCCTTGAAGGGAAAGGGCTTGGTTTTTTTCTTCATTTTTAATTCATTCTTCCCTGAAGAAAAATCATCCATTTGATATTCTTTATAGCATGTGAGCTGGACTATAAAATGTATGTGGGGGTTTTTTTTTTTTTTTTTGTTTTTTTTTTAATATCTAAAAACTCATCACTGTGTTCTACCATTTCTCTAAGCATGTCTTTTTAAAATCAGCAAATTAGTTGAAGCTGATGTCCTATTGAGTGATGAAATTGTATTTCGTAGATCAGGCAGCTAGGATGACTACAGCTCCTCTGTGCCTACCAGTGATAACAACTTTAATGAATGTGAGATTAGTGTGACTTAATAACTCATGCCTGTTAGTTGAACATGTAATCACCGGCTGTGTGAAATCTGAATTTTCAGTCGGTGTCAATTAATCAATTCTACTTTCAGTTTTTTGTTGTTGTTGTTTGCGTTAAGGACCTGTTAGGAAAAAAATAACTTGCCGTTTTTGACTGCAGATGAATCAAACCTGTGATCCAAACCCAGGCCAGTATCATAGTTTCATAGGTAGTAAGATATGTAGACACAATATAATGTACTAACACATTCAATAAACTGCCCTGTTTACTCTTGGAGTTGCATAGATGTTGTAATAATTCCCTCCAGACTCTCCAGCTGTATGTCCTGTTATGACGGTGCTTTGAAAATGCATTTACCCGCACTCGTTTGCTTATCACTGGGAAGAGTTTAGCAGTCTAAAGTGACTTATCAAAAATAATGGCTCCCGCTCCTTGGATAAAACAAACAAGAACAAACGCTTAACAACTCAGACGCTTAATCTTGTGTGTGTTGTGTGTTTGTGTGCATAGCTGAGGCAAGGTCCTCTAAGTCTGATCATCTCCCTTGTTTGAATTCAGCTCACTACAGAATCATTATCTTTTGTTCAAATCTGCCAGAATAACAGAATGGTTTTTATTTCTTAAAGCAGTTTTACATTGCTGGAGAGATTGAAGCCCAAACATTTAATTTCTATATCAAAGAAAGACTGTGATGGTATCCAGTTATAACTGCTAACTTAAGTCTGTATCAACAGAAATATGTCTCCCCATATGTCAGTACTAGCTAAGTGTTTCATGAATGCATATGGGAGAATGGATGATTGCATGTTAGGCCTGAAGGTAGCCCAAGAAAATCAGCTCAGCAGATTCTGATGCTTTGAATTCCTTTTTTCAGTTTTTCCCTGTCACAGTGTATACATTTTTTTTTAAACTGTCATTAAATAAGAGAATATATGTCATGTTGTGTTAACTTGTAGAAATTTGTTGCATCTGAATTAGAATTATATGGCACAAATTATCTGTCTACTCAGGCTAGCTTCAGGATCTGTGTGTGTGTGTGTGTGTGTGTGTGTGTGTGTGTGTGTGTGTGTGTGTGTGTGTGTGTGTGTGTGTGTGTGTGTGTGTGTGTGTGTGTGTGTATTTGGACACGTACTACTCAGTCTCACTGCCCTGGCTTTTGTTAATGCTGCCTGATTAGCATTAGAGTATCCCCCTCCTCGCTCACTTGCACACATGCGCACATAAACACACGATCCCCATTCCTGGGTCAGAGATCAGTATGCTCAGATGTGTGTGTGTGTGTGTGTGTTCGTTCACATGCCTTTTGTTATGTGGTTTGGAGGCTCAGATGTATACCCACCTCGTGTTAGACCCTGCAGTTAGCCAAGATCCCCCATGCTGGCCGCTTAGAAAAGGCCCGCAGGAAACACACACATCCATACATACACACACAATGGATGGTCAGAAATCCTGCAGGAAACTGCACAGGGGAATTCCTGCCAGACCAGGCCGGATTATTTTCCCCTGTACTTCCTGTTCCTCTCTTTCTGCCCGTCTTCTCTTGCCACCCCCCCCCCCCCCCCCCCCCCCCCCCCCCCCCCCCCCCCCCGTTTCCCTCCCTGTTTGCCCCCAACCCCCCATGACAATGTCCTCCTGAGGCTGTTGTGCTGAATTGTGAAGCAATAAAATATGAACTATATCAAATTAATAACAGACAATAGTTTCTCTTCCCATAATTGGCATGCGCATTTTATATGTTAAATAACACGATAACATGTTACATTTTAATTAATTGTTTCATACTTGTTATGCATGTTGCAGCAAAGAAAAGCGCCATAAGCTTAAACGTGTGCATTTCGTAGGGCGGTTTGTTTTAAGTAGCTGTACTGAAACTAATTGAGTAGTCAGCATTTTTTAAATCTGTAGTTTAGATAATCAAATTTAACATGACTAAATGTTGATTAATTTTACATAGTTGATTGGAAAACAGAAGTAATTTGAAGAAATGTAAAATAAAGTCAGATGAATTGATAATTTATAATAATGGAGTCTGAAACTGAATACACATAGTTGTAGTGAACAAGCATATTGAGATGCCTTTATGTGGCAAGGGAATAGGGGGTTCAAGGCTCATATTTTGTGACCTGTGAAGAGACAGAAGGAAAAGTGTTTATGTCCTTAAAAGTGAATCTCCCTCTCTGGGAGCCCGTGATCAGTATTCAACATAGACGGAGAGGATTTCTGCCCGCTGCTGAATTGCTCATTGTTTAGGGGTTTGTTGATAAATAGATGCTCTCATCATTGCCTGCCACCACTCATATTTACCCCACACAGTCTCAAAGCCCTCTTAGACATGTCAAATGATCAGGCTGCCAACGGTCAGCGTTGGAAAAAGAGGGGAGAGAACATGCTGAAAGGCTTTGTCTCTGCCTGCATAATCAATTGACCTGATTGATAAGAGTGTGTCAGGGTAACATTGTGTGTTTGTTGTGTTTCCCACGCCTAGTGCTGTGGGTCCCGTGTGTGTGTGTGTGTGTGTGTGTGTGTGTGTGTGTGTGTGTGTGTGTGTGTGTGTGTGTGTGTGTGTGTGTGTGTGTGTGTGTGTGTGTGTGTGTGTGTGTGTTATCCGACCCTCTCGGCTCAGGCTCTGTCCATCAACCCCTACCTCTGGAATGTTAATGAAAAACAACAAGGGAATCCCAAAGAATTGACCTCTTTCTCTCTGTCACTCTCCCTCTTGCTGTTGTTGTAACATCTTTTTGTTGCAGCAGAGGCTGTGTGGTTCATTTGCTGTCTGTTTTTAAAATGCTGCCCCTACCCTTTGTTTCTGTTTGTTTATCCGCTCTTTGTAGTCAGCTTGGAAGCTAAGCACATTTCTGTAAAATAGCTGTGAACGGGTGATCGCTTAAATTGTAGCAAACGGACCACCATCAGTTCTGATAAAATATGACTGACTTATTGAGTAATAAAAGATACTTTTTTTTGTTTTATGTCACTCTAAATTGATCATCTTAAAACCTTCATTTGGATGTATGGAAATTACTCTGGATTTTTTGGGAGGTTAGACTTTACACAATGACTCGCCAGTAAAGACGTTTAAAAAAGAAAAATCATTGTGTGGATCAAAACTGAATTTCTAAAACTCAAAGGGAAAATCCAGTGGTGATCTTAATGTCTGATGATACATAAACTTTGGTAAAGAACTGTAATGTGTAATACTGAAAATATAGGCTAATGTCATTTTTTTTTTTTTTTTTTTTTTAAACTAAAAGGTGAAAACTTTCTGTTAAAAAGTTAATGACTATAGTCCGTACTGCAGCTTGCTTTAAGAGAGCATCAGAAGTCCTAACCCCTGAGCGTTACCATTAACGGAAGCTGGCATGCAGAGAAGTCACAGTGGAGCTGCAATCCACTGATTTGGCTGGTGATGTCTGTTAACTGCCACTCGTAGAGGAAGTCTGGCTAAACTGTCACAATCCGCCTCACAATCAGTCCTCAATGAAACCCTGAGTGAGGAAGAGAAGGGAGGGGCCGATTCTGTCGTCTTCTTCTTTTTTTTTTTTTTCTTTTTTTTTTTTTTTGGTGGTGTTGTGACACCAAGCATTCTGAGCGTGTTGAGACCCACGTTGTCTCTCAGGATCACTGCACGTTTTCACCATATACCTCCCATGAGCGTGTGTGTAGTGTCAAGGTGCGGGGCGTGCATGTGAGGTGTAAATGCACTGGCACCCAGCCACCGCTTCAAGGGTGCGAGAGAGGTGTGGCGGTGTGTGTGTGTGTGTGTGTGTGTGTGTGTGTGTGTGTGCTCACATTTGCGAGGGTGTAAATTGAGCTGTGATGGCCCAAGAAAAAAAGATATGATTGGGTGAAGCAACGAGACCTTGAACGCATCAGCACGAGCGCTGTGCTGAGCTTTTTACCGCAGCATGCTAAATTGTTGTTGCCTCCTGGTCTCCTTTTATCTCTCTTCCATCACTCTTTGTTTTTTGTGGATCGCCAGGCTTTCATCTCAGATTGAGTCTTTGAAATGCACCGTGGGTCCTTTTTCTCTCCGTCTCTCCACCAAAAACACACTCTCTCTCTCTCTCTCTCTCTCTCTCTCCTCCACTTAGGTGCTTATATCCCATCTCATACATTAGGTTTTCCTCAAAGCACTTTTATAAATGGTCTAAAATGTCTCTGTAATAATTTTTCTTCTTGGCCTTTTTAGTATTTTTCTACTGTTTCACATATCCTAAGAGCTAAGAGAGATTTTTACTGTCTTTGTCTTTTATTTTTTATTTTCTTCCTTTATTCACTCGTGTTAAAAGCATCACTCATCTGTTTCTCTGTTTTTTTTTTTTTTTGTTCCCCCCACTTTCCATGTTCAGAAACACAAGGAGCGGGACAGGCACAAACCAAAACACAAGAAAACCTCCATGGACATGTCACCCTCCCTCGTCCTTCCAAACATAATGGTCCCAGACAAGGTGAGAGCACTCCTCGCTCCTTTTATTTTGGTGATTAGTGAATTGTGGTTAAATATTACAGTAAAAGTGGCTTACCTTGATTTACCTTTGTTTAAACTTTTATCCCTAAAACATCCTGTCCCCTTGATGACTTGCCTCCTATTTTTCACCTGTCTTTTTCATTTGGCTTTGTTTTGATAATCTCCCTTCTTGTTCTGATGTCTTGATGTTCTTCTCCTCCCTTTTTTTTTTTCCCAATATCTATTATTTTTTTCATTACTCTCCCTCCCTTCCTCCCTTTTTTTTTCTTTTTTAACCTTCTTACAGACCTATAACAGCAGCAATTCAGGAGGAGGAGTCTCCTCTCTGCAGGCCTCCTCGCAGAAGAGATTAGATGACAGCGCCGCGCGTTTCACCAACGCCAACTTTCAGGAAGTGTCGTCAGCTCACTCTGGCAGCAGTTCCAAGGACGCCTTGGCTGCAGATGCTGTTAAGGCCGCATCTGAGGTGAAGAACAAGAAGAACAGCGGTGGAGGTCACACGGTGGGACAGAGGGGCGGCCGCAAGTCTCTCACCTCCTCAGGGAAACCCCTCCCCTCTGCTGTGGTTACCATGGCAACTTCCTCTACATCTGCCTCAGCTTCAACTGGGCCTTTCCATCAAGGTGAATTAATGGTTGCAAATGGACCTCTGTATTAATTCCCCCCCCACACACACACACGCCTGGCTGTTAACCCTGCAGTTAGAAGTCATCTGGTATTACTAGCCTGCCCACCCACCAGAAAAACTGCAAGCATGGCAAAATTGCAAAGTGTTATTTAAAACCTGAATGAACTTGACGTGATTCTCGGGATTTACGGGTCTGTGTGTGCTGTGTCATTGACTGGATTTCAGTCAGGCACCAGACCTTTGTCTCTCACCGTGATAAGACTGTTTTGTCTTGACTGGCCTCTGGCTCCTGTAATCTGGGGCCCCGTCTGAGAACAGACCTACACACACAAACACGGGCAGAAAGAACATGAGGGGAGGCCATGACGTGAAAGGAGTCACTGTTCACTCCTGCGTGCTCCTGTGTTTTGCACTATTACAACCTTGAAGCCCTTGCCAGATGTGTGTTTTTGTCTAGCAGAGAAATTGTGTGTGTGTGTGTGTATATGTGTGTGTGTGTGTGTGTGTGCATTCATTCATTTGTGTGCTTTCAAGAGACCGATACAAGGGAAGACTGCTTGATGAGGAAGGGCAGATAGTGCTGATAAAATGTCTATTTTTTCTTATCTTGTTTCTGTGGCTCTCAAGATGATCGAAAGGAGAGTGTTCTGGAAACTTTTACAGCCCTGATGTGCTGTGCCTCTTCTCTCTTTGCTCATTCCTTTCCACCCGTCTTTCATTCTCCCAGGCCTCCTGTTGACCAGTGCCAGCAAGACCCCCTCTGCTCCTTCCTCCTCAGACTTCCTAAGTTTCTCAGATTCATCGTTGCGTCCCGGTGGTGGAACCACCTTCTCCTCCCCACCGTCTTTCAGCAGCTGCCTTGTGAAACCAGGCTCAGAGGGTGGAGCTTCAGAAGGAACTACAACTCTCTTTGGTTCTCTTATGTCTGCAACCACAGCTTCAGCAGGTGGCACACTTTTTAAAAAAAAAAAAAACGCTTACTACTCAGATCTTTGGTTGTTTTCTCAATAACATGTTTGTTTATTAAGAACAACCCACATTTGTCTAAATAAGAAAAAAAATGTAATATTCACCTTAACCAATGGGAAACAGTTTATTCCTAAATATTCCGTTTTGCTTTTTCTCATGGTTGCAGTGGGTGGAAAGCTGTATGAGAATTCCCACAGTCACACAGCAAGTGAGACGACAAGCCTCATTGGGTCCACTGGCTACAAACGGCCTCAGCCCTCTAGCTCAGGACTGGGGATCAGCGGCGCAGCCACAGGAGGAGGGGAAGATGGGGTAAAGAAGAAAAAGAAGGGCAACTGGCGAAACAGATTTGGACCTTGCTTTACCACAGATGTGAAGCCTTCTGAGCCCGTTCCCTCCCTAACTCTCCCCACAACCTCCACCGCTAACACCTCCTCCTCCACTGCCTCGCCTTCCTCCTCTTCATCCTCGACGCTCTCAGGTCGACCATGCTTGGTTTCCAGCAGTGGATTAGGGGTGGGAGTGGGAGGGGGCGGGGGAGGAGGAGGAGGAGAAAGAGGGTTGGGGGTCCAAAAGTCGCCATCACTCCTCAGGAATGGGAGTCTGCAAAGCAACAGCAGCTCTACAACCACTGGGTCAGGTAAAGACGACACAAAAAAGTAAAGCACAGCACACGGCAGTGTTTCACAGCCTTTATTAGAGTTTTGGAGACACAAAGCCCCTCCGTCGGTCAGCTGTTATGAAATTTGCTTTACAGTTTTGCTTGAGCTAACAAATAATGAAGTTAATGTTAGCAGCTGAAAGGAGGAACCTGGCTGGTGTAATTCAAGGTTACACCAGCCAGGAAGTTATGACCTGTATGACTCCTCCATTGTGCTTTACAGCTTCATCATAATGATCGAAAGGGAAGTAGCTTGTGTAGGGCATTGTTGCAGCAGGTTTACTTCTCAACATCCAGCTCCTGAAGGCTGTTAATTCAAACAGTAAAGGTTTATGAATTTAACACACCTGGACAGCATATTCTAAACATAACCAGTCAGAAATGGCGAGGCCCGGAGACACCTTTGTGTTGTCTCCACGTATATGTGTAAGAGTGTGGGTCTCTGTTATTTTCCTGCACACATGTGGATGTGGTCTGTATGTTTTTTTTTTTTTTTTTTTCTTTTTCCCATCGTGTGTTCAGTTGCTTGGCAACTGTCTTTATGCTTTGGAGTTCCCCTGATGGAAATGGCTCAGCACAGCCCACACATCCCACATCTCCCCTTTCTTCCAGAATCATCACCCTTTTGTTTCTCGCTACTGCTCTCAGCTGCTCTCGCCTACCTGTGCTCTGCAGGCAGAATCAACACTCACCTGTTGATGGTGTGTGCAGCCGCAGTTCTGAGTGTGTTGACGTTGATACAAGTGCACCCAAAGAAAAGTGGACATGATTATTTGAAGTTCATCTTACCGATGCACCAATTAAGCTCACCTCCGATGATCAGTAGACCTCTGTGGCTTTTTATCCGATATTCATGCTGTTTTTAATCAATCTAAATTCTAAAATTTCTTCTATTTTTTCCTTAGTAAAAGTGATCGTTTCAAGTGATTGATTAGGTCTACATTTGTTCTTGACCTGTAGTTTTTAAAACTTGTAGCTGTGATGAATATTGGTGCAGCTCAGTACCAGATGGATTGGACTGCAACATTCATGAAGATTCAGGAGTAATAATGTTGTTTTTCCCTCATAACAGTGCATTTTGTAAAGTGTGAAAAATGATGAGATTCTGATCAAAAATGTGTTGCTAGGCACTAGATGGTTTGTCTATCTTGATTTACATTGTGTGTAGGAGTAATATTTTTAATGGTAATTTAGTATTTGTCTTCTTGCAGGTCTCTATTTCTGTTCCTACCATATTAATTTTTTTTAATTACTTGAAGGCAGTATGAAATACAATACCTTATTTGGCTTTCAAATCAAAGCCATTGTAACCATTCAAAGCTGAAGTGTGTAACAACTACAGTTACAAAGTGTCTTCATGAATGCTGATCTTCTGTTCTGCATTCAAAAGTGGGTTTACTTTATATTTTAGTTGTTTTGGTCATGAGCTGGTGAGTCAGAGGACTGGTTTTGTTTGCTTTCTGAATATAATTTTTTGCAGCAGTGGTGGAGAGGTTTGTGATTCCACATCCATTTCAGTTTCTGGTTCTTTTCCCTAGAGCAGTGGGGGCATTTCGGACGAGAGAGGATGGGGCAAACGGTGGTGGTTATGTATGGTTGTGCACCAAACGTATGTGTCTGTGAGAAATTAAATCATGTGTTCTCCTTTCTACTGTAAATATTTAGCTAGGGGTTAATGCAGGGCAGTAATGGGGAGGATCTTGGTGTTTATCTCCCCCTCCTCTATCCTGTCTGCTGACTCCGCCGTGCTGATGGATAGATAGTTAGCCTGATAAATATGTGTTGTTGGGTGGGGAGAAGCAGGGGGTTAGATTTTGGGTGGGTTAATGTTTGATGGCAGTGGGGTCACCGATGGGACGGACAAGCTCACAGTAGATTTGGTGTGTGGGGGAGGGAAGATGCTGGGTGAAGCAAAATTTATGCACACAATGGGAATGTATGTATTTAAAGAGGTGGAAAAGCAGACAAGAAAACAAAAGATATCATCTATTTGTATAGTTATTAGCTAATTAATGAGCCTATCTTTATCTCTGACACTTTGTTTTAAATTAATTTCCTCAATTATCAGCAGCTTGGTTTCACCTCTGCAGAGCACATCTAAGAGAAAGTTTTGAAAGCATGGAGATACTCTGTGAGCAAGATTTCATTTAAATAACAAATTAAGCTTAATGGTAAAATATCGTCACCCTCTTAAAACAGTGGCCTAAGTATTTTTTTTTCAGGTTTTTCAGAAAAGACAAAAATCTGAACCAAACTTTGAGAATATGATGATTTGGTCAAAAATAAAACTTTTGTTAAAAAATGACTTTATTTAAATGACATTAGAGGATGGCGATATGAGACCTGCATCTCTGCTATTGAAGTTTATAGGTGTGTCAGTAAATAAAGTAATAAAGTAGCATTAGAAGAAATTATTTGAAGATTCACAAATAGCAGTATTTTAAGTATTTAAATTCTATAAGTATAGATCTGTTTTGTCATTGGTAATGTTTTTTTTGGAGGGGTATGCTGATATTGTGCCATATCACAGGAAACAGGGAGTTTATTGTAAACTGCTAGAAAAAAATGATCTATTAAATGCTTAACGCTAAAAGAAAAACAAGACACACACACACATATACACACACACACACACACACCGTGACAGTATAAATGAGGTTCAGCTGATATGCAGGAAACCTCTACCAAACATTTTTTTTTTTTTTTTTTAAATTGAGAATTTAAAAAAATGTAAATCAGGGAATATGTGCAATTCTTACTATTAGTAAACTATACCAACTATGTTTCTAGCTTAAAAAAAAAAAAAAAGTACAGTATCAAGTTTGAATGAATGTGTATTTTTATACTTACTGTGGAAACACTGGTCGCCAGCCCAAGCTAATTTTGACTCTGTAACCAACCAGGCTTTATCAGTACATCACAAACCATGTACGTTTTGTGATGTACACACTTCCTGTGTGTGTTACATTGACCGTCCGCAGTTTGGCTCTAAATACATGTCTGTTTATCTTTGGTGGTAGACAATTATCAGAAAAACAAGGCTTTCTGTTGCAGCGATGTTTGTCTCTACACACCATGTTTAAACTCTGATTAAGTCACTGTCTGCAGTCTTTCAGACATTTAATAACAGAAAATGATGCTCTGCACTTTTTTAAATACATTTGGCTTAACTTTCTGAATACAGACAACACAGATTTCCTCTCGAGATAATACCAGCTTGAACTAATCAAGGTGGATATTTTTCAAGCTTACAGGCGCAGTGAGCAGGAAGGGGAAAGGAACAGGAAAGCTGGCTGAGGGAGGCAGTTTTGTTTCAGGGACTTAACAATATTGATCATACAAATAGGTTATAAGTTTTACAAGCTTAGGCTTGGGTGGTTTTGTGTGTATATGTGTATATAGAAATATTTTTTGTTTTGTTTTCTTTTGAAAGAACCTTGCCACCAAAAGCAATAATTAAATCAAACTAGGAACCTTTAACATTTACTACAGTTAGTGAGAATACACTTTAAAGTTAGAAAATCATCATGATGAACAGCAGCCTTATTATTTCTTTTTTACTGTTGCAGCCTGAGAAGTTTTAAACCTCTGGTGGATCTTGTAATCTGCTTT
This sequence comes from Archocentrus centrarchus, assembly GCF_007364275.1. Taxonomy (NCBI): domain Eukaryota; kingdom Metazoa; phylum Chordata; class Actinopteri; order Cichliformes; family Cichlidae; genus Archocentrus; species Archocentrus centrarchus. The sequence continues at coordinate 28,899,667 of NC_044365.1, forward strand.
TCAGTGAATTCCTGCGAATCACCAAATTTGGAGAAAAAACGTATTTAAGAAAGAAAATGTTTAGGAATTATGTTAACAGATGCTAAAAATATAATTAGTGTACATGTTTTTAGTGTATTTATTAAATTGCTTTTTTTTTTTTTACATTTATATTTCAGTTTTTTATAAGTTGCATTAATGTTTTCATTTAAATTTTATGAGTTAGGGGGAAAAAAACAGGGTTTCGTTTTGGTGATCTAATTCAGGAAAATAAATTAGAGCCTTAAAGTCAAACTGCTTTTTTTTTTTTTTTAATATAGAGAATCAAATGCTGCGTACACACACTGTGGCACATAAATGACATTTAGTTTTTGGGACATTTAAATTACCCTCTGTTTTATTATATTATAATGGAAATTTGAATTAAAATGAACCTTTTTTTCCCCCTCCTCCGGTTTCCTGCACTGTTTTTGCACCATCCCTTTGTGTGTAACCCATTTCATCAATGGCATTAGCTAAACTCTGATGAATTGTTGGTTTGGCCTCTAATCCAGCTGCTAAAAAATCTTCCAGGAGCACATGCCCCCTGAGTCTTGGCAGCCCTGCTTTGGGTATCAATTTTTCTGGTGCATATTACAAAGCGTTATAAATAGTATGTAGGCCCATGTAGTGTGCATATCTCTCTCTCCTCTCTCCCTCCCTCCCTCCATCCCTCCCCTCCTGGCACAAAGATCTCTTGTTCCCCCAGTGAATGCGTGCTGCCCTGAGCCATTCAGGCTTTTGTGGGCTTGAGGGGCCCTCTCTCCCCCCTCCTCTGATGGGGTCAAAGGGGGGCAGGGGCAGGGTTTATCCCTAGTTAGTGGACGAGCACAAGGGTATGTGAGGGGAGGAAGGGAGAGAGAGTAGAAAGATCAGAGATTGCAGCATATTTATGGATGTGTTTTTAAAAAAAAAAGAAAATACAGGAATATATGTGATGGTAAATTATAGCAATTTATGTTTCATAATATATAGTCATTATTTTTAATATGCAGGGGAAAAATTGTGTTTTGTTTGCGAGACAAAGAGCACAAAAGGGAAGAACACTGTTTCTTCCCTTATCGCCCGTCCCAGTCTTTAAAAATTTGAATAATTTCTGGTGTGTGTATGTATGTGTGTGTGTGTGTGTGTGTTCCTGTAATTATTGTAATTTGGTTTTTATGCCTATAAAGAAACCAAACTATTGGACTGCATTCTCAAGCAAGCCTGCATGCTGAACCATTTATAACATTTGTTGAATTTATTAGCGACACATTAAATTTATAACAGTCAGCAGATCTGCAGGTTGTTGAAGGACTAATTCTTTAATCAGTGAGTCATGCTTTAATTTAGCAGTTTCCCTATTTCTGTTTCTCAGGTGATTTACATTTATTCCCCTGGTTTTGAAGTTGTTTTTTTTCTTCTTCTTAAAAAAGGTTGTTGTTTCAAGTTGATTGATTATTTAAAAAAAAAAAAAGAAAAGATAATGGAGTTAAAACAATTTCATTATGTCTTGAATTATAAATGCACATTATTTATCTCAAGAAAATCCACACTTTAAAAGGCCTTTAAAAGTCTAATAATGCTTTCTAAGTCAGTTCTGACTTAAATAATATAACTATATGGACTGATTTTTGCCTACAGTGTGCAATCCTTACATTTTACTAAAAAAAAATTATGCATGCCAAAAGAAAATCAAGGCAGGTGCAAAATTTTAAACCAGCTTTAATGTCAGTGATTTAGACTCTTTAACTTGGCATAGTGGGGAAAAGCTTACATGTTCCTAACTATTTTAACAAATGTGCTGATCAATTCAAGTGTGACGGTGTGACAGCGAGTCCTCGTGTACAGCAGCAGGACCCTGAAATTTTCCTGTCTACACCTTTTGCTAAACTCTTTGTGCAATTGTATTAATAAACGTCTTGTCCCCCCCCCCCCCCCCCCCCCCCAGGTGTTTTCTCTGTTGCCGATGGGCCATCATCGGGGACAGGAGCCATCGCCATGGGCGGAGCCAGCACTGAGTTGTCACAGCAACAGCAGCCCACACCTTCTCTAGCCCCTCCCTCTCCATTCACTGCCACAGCACCGCTGAACAGCACGGCATCCACACACGTGAGTATGCGCTAAAACCTCTCCCCAATCACGTATATGGAAATACATGCTCATCAAACCCACCGTGACGCACACTGTCTCTCTTTCTCTTACACACACACACACACACACACACACACACACAGCACCCTCTACATCTGCCCATTCATCCACATCTTCGGCATCTTTGAGCTGAAGTGCAGATAAACTCCGGGAATACAAATAAACCAAAGCACACTAATTAAACATCTTCCGCACCAAATCTCTCAGCACTATTGTTAATCCTCCGCCCATTAATTATGTGTGAAATGTGTGTATTCCGACCTTGTGCACATTGTGTTTTCTCAGCTCAGTTCTTCTGTAGCTGATGGTGGGGTTGCACCTGTAGAGTGTCGTTCAGGCTCATTCAGAGCACAAAAAGAAGTCTTTTTAATGTTTCAACCACAGCCTAATTAATTTCTACTAACCCTAGTGAGCAAGGTCTGTGAGAAAATAGTCATGCATTTTATTAATGAAATCTACAGGAATCTGTTTTGGGTTTTTTTCTTTTTTGTGGATCTCAATAAAAATGTGACACAGAGGGAAACGTTGGAAAATCATCCTTTTTCTTCTTTCTTTTTTTTTTTTTTTTTTTCTTTTTTGAAGAAGAGTAGACATTCAAGTTCTATTATAATGAAATACTGGACAAAAACCACCAAGGCTCTGTATTATTGTAATATGCCTGCACTATTATGATTTCCATCGTGTCACTCAAGGGGGAGAATGGTTTTAAAAAAACAAAAAAAAAACAGCCAAGCTGGGAAAGCACTCATTCACAATACATTATTTGAGAAAGTGGGTGCAGAATCAAGGCTGTGTAATTAAAGAAAATCTGTCCTATCATGAAACATTTAGGTTTTTTTTTTTTTTTTTTTTTGACAGCATGAAATAATGGAATGGAAATAAAATAAAAATGATGAAATTTTAAACATTTTCTCATTTAAACCTCGTATAAAAGCAGGAGTTAAGCATGTTGGATAAATTATCCAAGATCTCGATTATTAGGCTTTTCTTCCTTTTTTCAGTGTGCGCTGTTGGCTTGAATAAACCTAATATCCAGTTTTCAGGTTGTTGTATCTAACACGATCGTCTCGGCCCCCTTCAGTTATCAAAGCACCTATCTCCTAGAAAGAGGGAAAAAAAAACCCAAAAACCTCATCTTCACTCACTGACCCCAATGTCCGTCCTTTCAAAAATACTCCCAAAGACCTCATTCTGTCTCTGTCCACCCAGCCTCATCTTTCTCCCATGTCCACTTACCACCTCTCTCTCTCTCTCACTCACTCACTCACACACACACACACACACACACACACACACACACAACACACACACACACACACACACACACACTTTCTCTCACCCTCGACCTTCCTTCTCTCTGTCCCCATCCATTTCTCTTTTTCCCCCCTCCAATGTCCTGTGATGTAATGACATCTGACAAGCACCACAGTAGGGATGGAGAGATAGATGGTGGGAGGGAGGGAGGGAGGGGTTGCAGTGACTGTGTGTTTAGGGGGGTTAGCACTCATGCTTGGGATTCGCTGGCTTGGCCTTCATCTCGCCCTGCTCCCTCTCTGTTCAGCACATAGTATAGAGGACGGGAGGCCCAGGGAAGCGCAGGATATCACGCCTGTTTTCTGCATGTATAGAGAGTTTGGGTTGTAGCTGTGTGCGCGTTTGTGTGTCTGAGAGAGCGAGAGAGAAAAATGAGAAAAGGGCAGCAGAAAGGAAGCGTGAGGGTGACTTAATAGAGACCCCCACACACACACAGACACACACACACACACTTTTTTTTTTTTTTTTTCTTCTTCAAATTGTTTTAACCATGTGTGTTAGTTTGTAAAGTGTGATGCAGGCCTCTGGGCAACAGAGAAGTGCGTACATGCACGCACACACTCACATACACACTTTAAATCGAATTGGGAGTAATTACACAACTATAGAAGGATGCCAACAACAGGCTTTCCTATGTGTGTGTGTGTGTGTGTGTGTGTGTGTGTGTTTGGATGATTCGGTGAATGACAGAGACCATTTGCTATTTTCAGTCCTCTAGCAGACTCTTGGCCTACTGTTATTGGCTATCAGCCCAGGACAGAGAAAAGGAGTGTGAGAGAGACTTTAATGAAAAATGAATGTAAATGAAAAATGACTGTTGATGGGAAAGGGGGCAGGATTATGGAACTGGGAGGAGGAAGAGAAGGGGGGGGCGGGTGTAGAAAGAAATCTGCAGTAATTTCAGAGGTGGATAAAATGGTCAAAGGAACAGGTTCCATTTTTTGGAAATTAACATTTAACAGGAATTGGAATTGACAGGATGCGTTCCAGATTTACTGAGTGCATACATTTCTGATATGAGATCATGGCTTTCAGGGGTTTTTTTAATTCCTCAGAAACCCACCAGAAATTTAAACAAATGTATCATAATCACCCCTAAAGCAATAAGACAGAATATATACACACACACACACACACACACACACACACACACACACCGGTTTTACTGATCCCCTAAAGTCTTGATTTGTATTTTTAGCCTTAATGTTTCTGGTCTTACTGGTATGGCGTTTTTATTTCAGCTCAACATCAAACAATTTTATTTGATGCGATTTCTGATTGGAAATAAAGTAAACCAAACTACAGAGAGTCTTTGACCTGCCCGACGTTTCACTTAAGTCATTTCACTGAACGTCTTTCCACATCTATATGGTGGACAAAAAAACTATAAAATTCTTTCCAAACATGGGTTTTAAATTCTTCTTTACTCACTTTGTCCTCCTACAGCCATTTTGTCCTCCTAGATAGACCGGAGTCTCCTCCCGATGCTCCACCCTCACTGTCCTCGCTCTCTGTCGACCCCACCCTTTACTCCACGGTCCTTATTTGGGAAATGCCTTAATTGGATTAAACTCTATGCATCAGAAACACTTTGTCAGCATGTCAGCATACTGTTGGGGTGCCGAGGCACTCTGAGCTCTGTGTGTGTGTGTGTGTGTGTGTGTGTGTGTGTGTGTGTGTGTGTGTGTGTGTGTGTGTGTGTGTGTGTGTGTGTGTGTGTGTGTGTGTGTGTGTGTGACAGAATAATGAGCTGCGCAGTCATAATATACTGTTTGTTTTTTTTAATGTATAAAATGATGGTGGATTGTTGTGAGTTCACATTTAGAGATGTAATTCAGATGTTTATTATGACATTAGAGAACGAACAGTAAAGACTAAAGAAGTCAAATTCATAAAACAGTCTATGCATTACACAGACTGAGCACTTCAGATAGGCACCGGAAAAATCTGCACCAAAGAAACATCTGACTATAATTGTGTCATTTACTAATAAAGAAAATTGTTTTTTTTTTTTTTTTAAAGAAATGTATAATGTTTAAAAATTTAAATCCCATAAAAAAATTTAAAAAGTAATAATTCTGCTGATCTTTGGGGTAATTTATACATCAACACAACTACCAAAAATCTGCAGGTTCTTATTTTTGAAATGTAAGGTGTGTGTGTGTGTGTGTGTGTGTGTGTGTGTGTGTGTGTGTGTGTGTGTGTGTGTGTGTGTGTGTGTGTGTGTGTGTGTGTAAGAGTGAACCAACTCCCTCCCCTGTTCTTCCACCTATCAGCGGGGGGGGGAACTAGGGCTGAGTTTAACTATTGTGACATTTTATACATAAAATTGTCAAGTAAAGGAAAAGTGTCAGATAAGCTAATAATGTGTGTTTATCATAAAAGCCCCAGTTCCTAATCGTTAAATTAAAGGTAATTTTTAGGCACTTTTGTTATTTGAAATTCACTCTGTTTTTAAGGTTCGGTCCCTTTTTTTATCGTTATAAAGCCGTTTGTTGGGACATTCAGGCCGTTAAAACGTAAATCACCACATGATTGCAATGTGGGAAACTTTTTCTCACTCTAAAAGTTTACAGCTGGATTCTTGCAAAATTCGTGAGATTACGATCAAGAGAGAATCTGTCTTGCCAGCTTAAATTTTGCCTTTCATGCAGTCAGTTGGCACTTTTTCTTTCTTTTTTTTTTTTTTTTTCTTTTTTTTAAAGTTGCCTGCCTTTTTCCAAGCACGACTTCTCAGATGGTTCAGTGGAAAAGAACAATCATGCGGTTATCTAGAAAAACTGCTGGTTTAGTCGTTATAACAAATCAGAGATGTGGCTTCTCGTGGCTTATATGTCCCTGTTTTTTTGTCGCTGTCCACAGGTGAGCAGCCTCCCAGGCTCCGTCTTCAACCTGGCCCCCCCTCACATGTTTGGCAACAGGCTGAACCCCAACTCGACCATGGCGGCACTCATCGCACAGTCTGAGGCTTCACCAGCAGGTACAGCAACAACGCATTACGTGGCAGTGTGTGTTTGTGTGCGTGTCACAAAAATATGTGTTTGAGAGGGACGAGGACAGGGAGATAATTGATAGGTTATGCCCCTTTGATCCCTCAGAGAGGCCAAGGGTCTGTGATATTCTTAAGCCCCTCCTACTCTGTTCCAGTTAAACAGCTTGGGTTTTCACCTCTTTCTTCACTCTTATTTTTTTTTTTTTCATAAGCTCTTATTAGTATGAAAGAAAAAGTTAAATTTTTTTTTTTTAAGGAAATGTTACTCAAGGAGCAGAGGATGGTGTGCGGAGCCTCCAGGAGCTCAGGCTGTAGAGAGAAAGTAGGTTTTTGTTGTATGTCCAGAGCAGAAGAGCTGATGAGGGAGTTGGGAGAGACTTGAGTAATCAAGAGTGGCCGCTTCCTGATGCAAGACATCTGGTTGGCCAGAGAGACGGGAAGCAAGAGAAAAGAGACGAATAAAGAGTGTAGAGGAGGAAGCGGTTCCTGCTGCCGGTCAGCAGTCATCAGAGCCAGATCCAGGCTGACCTGCAGGTCAGCTCACTAATCAGGCTGACTGACAGGGGGCCACGAGGCCGTGCGTGTGTGTCTGTGTGTGTGCGTTCGTTTGTGTGTATGTGGTTCAGGAACCTAAATCTGTTTACCTCACTTTATAAACTCCTCTTTCTTTTTTTTATGGGTGCACATCATGTATTTTAAGTTTGAGATCAGATAAGTTACTAACATTAGTGTAAGTCTTTAGAGGTCAGTGTAGGTCAATGCAGTGTCCTCTGAAATCATGGATACAGGACTGTGTGGGCAAAGAGATTTAATAGGCAGGTTAAGTGTGTAGTCACAAGTGAACCTTGTATAATTCCTGAAAAAGAAAATTTTGAACAGTGGGCACCTGATTTTTTTTTTTTTTTTTTGTTTTGATTTTTGATTTTTTTTTTCTTTTTTAATTAAGAAAAACATTAGATTTTATACTAGATTTAATTTAATAGTTTCAGATATATGCAAGTTCTAATGAGGTGAAAATTAGTGTATGTGTGTACTATTCAATTGTGTGAAATTAAATGCCTCAAATTACGTATTTGGTATTTATTTATTTTGTAAATACCTATTTAAATATGAAGTAATTTCTGCTGTTTACAAATTTTCAGATGTGAGGATTATGTATTTTCTCCATTTTGATTTGACTGTTTATTGAATGTCTGGGTAGCTTAAATATCAACATAAGTATAAAATAACAGGCCAGTGATTTTCTTAATTGATTAGCTATATCTTCTTTAATGTCAGTAGAATTAATTTTTTCTTTTCTGTTTGTTTTTCCATATTAGAGAAGCTGTAGCCAGAGACCTTTTGAGATATTGACATGAAACGGTTAATTCATTATTAAAATAGTAGCAGATTTATTTTCACTTGATTGACCTATTGCTCCATGGAGCTGCTTTAACTACTAATGAAAATGATCATTAAGCAGCCTTAATGAACATTCATATTTCCTTGCCACAACATTTATGTAGCCATACAGACGTGGAGAACACGTGTGTATGGCTACATAAATGTGAAGATCTGTTTGTCAGCTAGTAAGAGTCATGTGAGCATAAACGTGCAAGGTGTGTGTGTGTGTGTGTGTGTGTGTGTGTGTGAGAGAGAGAGAGAGAGAGAGAGTGATTGTGTGCATGTGTTTGTATGCATGCTGCCTGTTTACTTTGGCAGCCGTTTCTCTTTGCTTTTGAGTGTCTGGAGGGAGGTGCCAGGGACGGAAAGGGTTACGACAGAAAAAAGGACTTGAAAAAGAAGGGAGCGAGGGACTGGAGTGGTGACCTGGTGGGGGTAAAAGCTGGGATTGACTGTCTTAAGTAGAGGGGAGTTTGTGTGAGTGTGTAAATGCAAAAGTCTGTGTGCATGTGTGATTCATTACTCTCACTGAGGAAAATGAAAAGAAGCGTCTGGCCAGGGGCCCAGAGGGAGGAGAGACAGAGACTCTCACAGAAGGTAGAGAGGGAAGCACATGCAGTTTGAATGAAGGCTTGTGTTTGAAAGAGATACAGAGAGAGAGTTTTGTAGATTGCAGAGCCCGTAGTATTACAGTGCATGAAGTCTGGGTCAGAGAGAAAACAGAAAAACTTGAAAAAGGTCCTCTGTCTGTGCTGCTGTTTATCATGCCTCATTCTTGAAAAAAACTAGTCTCCAGAGTGGAGAAATCCAGGAAGAATGGCAATTTGCTTTAGTGTGGTAGAGGACAACTGTGCTTTAGAAAAAATAATGTTGTATGCCTGAGGTTGAATTCCTGCATGTCTGGGGTCATGCAGACAACCAGTGCTGTATGCATTTCCAAAATTAAACAGTATTTTACTATAAATACCCCACAAGCCATCACGTATTTTTATAACCAAAGTGTTTTGAAAGTCAAATTAAACAAGTCCAAATATATTTATTTGGGAGTGATCAAACTGTGTGACTGCTCTGTAAGGTGATGAAGATCCTCCAATCTGTCTTTTCCTGCAGCGCAATTTTGAAACATGTCTTGCGCTGAAAATTGTGTTTACAGCAAAATTGTCAAATTTCAGCAAATGTTTCACGCTGACACTTTATGATGCATGATTTTTTGAGGTGTTAAAGAAGGCTCAGTCTCTTGAATGCAAAATAAAACATTTGATATCACTTTTAAACATCCCTGTTAGTATAGCCGATCACCCCACGGAGGTCGGCATGAGCCATGTGCTTTTGTTGACTTTATACTTAATTGCCAGATTGATTCTGTTATTGTGACATTTGAACAATTCATTTTAAACATTACAATGCTATACAACCGTGCAGAAAAAAATGTATTTGCAAGCCACAATTATATGACTCATTTTCTCTGCCAGGAAACAGAAATGAACAACTAAATGGTGAGTCCGGATATATTAAAACACAGGTGATCACGGAGAGCCGGAGGACACACAACAAAGTGGAAAAGCCGGGTTGTTGCGGATGTTTGGCAGTCTGTGTTGTTTACCTACCTAAATAAATGAAGACGCATTCATTTATTCTCATTTTTTGTTCAGGTGTTTTAGTCTTTATGTTGATTTAAAAAGAAAAGAAAAAGACCTGAAAACAGTGTTGTGAGTGTGCTTTATTTTCAAGTACAAAACTGTCTCCAACTTCAGCTGGCTTAGTGTGGACATGTTCTTGTTCAATTGATTTTTTGGAGTGTGTGTGTGTGTCTGTGTGCAGATCAGGAGGCGGGAGATGGAGGCAGCAGCAGCGGCGGCGGCATCGGAGCTCAGGGCTTCTCCATAAGAGCTTCTCCCAAGACCACCCCGCGGTGAGTGCACACACACACACACACACACACACACACACACACACATACAGAACACACATAGATACCCTCCCAGCCCTCCCTCACCATTTACATTCCTCACTGGTCCCCCTCCTTCACCCATCCCCCCCTTTCTGCTTTTCCCTCCGCTGGCCCCTCATCTCCCCTCTCTTCCTCTCACTCCTCAAACACACACATGCACACTCTCTCTTTCGCTCTCGCCCCTGCAGGCAATTCTTGCTCTCTCAGCCATCGATAACTTGTGTTTTTGAAGGTGGTAACCATCCTTCAAGTCCAGTTAGATATATTTTTTTTGCCCCCCTTGTGTTTAAGGACAGTTTGATTTACTGTATCTCCTCTATTTTGGAATGTTTGCATGGATCATTCAGGATCATGGGAATATTGATTATACAGTTTTTAATTGTTTCTGCTACTGTCTGTGGAATGGGTGATTTCACTTGATGAGGTTAGTTATTTGTGTTTTTTTTTTTTTTTTTTTGTCTTAAATTTAAGATAAATGACATTTAACTAGAAACATTGTTGCAAAATAAGGTTACTTTTTACACTTCTCTTTAAAGTCTCTTTAAAGTTTAATGTGTCAGTGGTAAGTTAAGTTACATTCCAGTAGAGTTCTTTTTTTTTTTTATTATTACCCGAGGGATTCAAAGAGGGGAAAAGTCTTGCCGTTTGTACACTTATGGCTCCGTCATCTCTCCTGCTGTCCTTTATTTCCTCTCTTCCCCTCTCCTCAGGCTCAACAGATTGTCTCAGTGCACACCAAGATTTATCGCATCAAGACAGTGCACTTCCCTCTCTCTGTCTGTCTCTCCCTGTTGCATGTCTTCTTTCTTCCTCTCTCTCTCTTAGTCTTTTTCTAGCTCTCACACGCAGACAGAAAGCCTGGCCCCTTTTCATTAGGGGCCACTGTAACAACAAATTGATGTAGTTTTATAGCCAGCAGTGTCTATGTTTGTCTGACGTTTATGTTAGGTCGTTAATCTCCCTATTGACCTCTCCATCTCTCCTTTTTCTATCAATGCTCTCTCTCTCCCTCCATTCAGCTCTCCGATTGGTGGCCTGCAGATCCGCTATGACTCTTCGGGGTCGTTGCCGGGGCCGGGGCAGGGGTTGCTAGGGGCAGGGGGAGGCGGGGAGACGTTGCCCCCAGTGGCCACCAGCATTGAGCAGCTCCTGGAGAGGCAGTGGAACGAAGGGCAGAGCTTCCTGCTGCAGCAGGGAACGCAGGGAGACGGTGAGAGGACACAAGCACTCTTTTGTCACCACAGTGATATTATTTCCACCTGCTGCACCCTCAGTGATGTTTTCATTTAATTTAACAAAATAAGCTACATTTTAAAAATACTACCTAAAAATGATTGCCTTATACTCTGTATGAAATATACAGTATAATGCAAAGAGCTTGAGATTAAACAAAGACAGGATAAGAAGAAAAATGACTGGAGATTATTCTCTTACCTCACATACACACTCATACACTTTAATATTTTTCCCCACTTCAGTGTTTTGCACCATTTCTCTCTCCATGTCAATTGATCCGTCGGCCTTTTGCCTTGGAGCTGTTGTGTAGACCCGCTCCCTCGTTGCAGTAACATTCTCACTTTATCTGTTATTGTTGCATCTGTCAATCTCTTGCCAGTTATCTACCTATCTGAACATCCCTTCCGGGATCAATAAAGTGAAAATGGAAAACGGGGAATGGCAGCCTGGTTGTTAGAAAGGCTGTCCTTAAACCAGATGAGTCAGATTTAAGTTGCTGCATCTGCAAACCCTCCTCCCGCTCCCCACACTGAGTCAGTATAGGCTGCAGGGTCACTGTAGCTGATCTTGACTTCTGACATCTCTGTGGGGAGTATATTTGGCTTCTAAGTCACTGGGTGTGTGAATGTGAGGTGTGAGAGCAAGCAGTTTCATAATTTTGACTTAAAGACGGAGTGGTCTTTCAGAAATTAAGGATATTGGTGAAAAAGATCATTCCAAAACTGCTCCAGTACTAACAGTGTTGACAACACACTGTGATTGAGCTGATTTTTTTAAAAATTTTTCATTTGTGCAAGTCTTTATTATCTCACACAGGTGTGGGAAGTGGTAAATTGAAAATCGAGAGCAGAGCGATTACAGGATGTTTTGAGCAGGGGAAAAAAAAAATTGCTACTACTCTGATCAGTGGGTCGTATTATGTCCATCTCTCCTTCTCTTTCTCTCAGTGGTGGCCATGTTGAAGTCCCTCCACCAACTCCAGGAGGAGAACAGGAGGCTGGAGGAGCAGATTAAAACTCTGACCATGAAGAAAGAGAGACTGCAGCTTCTTAGTGCACAGCTATCAGTGCCTTTCACGCCTACCACGGCCTCCTCGGGTACATAGACATTCTTACTTACTTAGAACTGCACACAGTGCACCTGCCTAACATTGTGTAGGTTCCCTTTGTGTCAGTAAAACAGCTGCACCCCACTGACTCCACAGTATATCTGAGGTATCAGGCATCAAGATCTGGGGAATTTAAAGGCCAAGACAACACTTTAAACAATGTTTCAAGCATTTTTTGTACAAAGGATGTGAGGATCTAAGCACCGAATACTGGAAATAACACACAAGAGCTGCAGTTTTTGATGTAATCTTGCCATCAGAAATTGGCTTGTATCAAAGTCATTCAGATCCTTGCACTTGCCCATGCTTTGCTTCAGACACATCAACTTAAAGGACTGACTGTTCAGTTGCTGCCCAGTATATCCCACCCTTGAGCAGGTGCCATAATAACGAGATAATCAATGTTATTTACTTCACTCATCAGTGTTTTTAATGTTGTGGGCAGTCAGTGTCCAGAGGAACAAGCGCCACAACAAGAGCAAGTTAATTTGTAGTGCATGTTTACTTGGTAAGAGCACAGTGACGGTGCACGTGTGTAAACATACGTTACCTTTTGCCTTATCACAAACAAGCCTCAGGCATTTTCAGCATTTGTGCCCGAACTCACACATTTATACAGGAGCTGAAACATCTGGTCATTTAATTGGTTAAAGTTGTTGAACGTTTAAAACTCAGAAAAACAAACATTACTCAGCTACTCTGGTTCCTGGTCCTACAAATGGATTATTGCTCTTTGACTTAATTTGTATTATTTTAAACTGAATATCAGAGAAAGCTTTTAGATCTTAAAGGAGAGTAAATTTCACATTTTTAGAATAAACCTACCTAGACACATCTAATCCTTTGGTTATTCACAGATGTGAAAGGAGCCCAGCTGGGAGCAGCTGACTCATCTTTACCTGTGGCAGTGCAGGTAAGGACAAATATATGGTTTGACACATGGCTTGAAATCTGTAGTCACACTTAATCACATACCAGAGTATTTTTATTTACATGATAAATTAAACAAGCTGCAATTATTGCTTTACATTTAATGACAGGAAGGTGAGAAAGAGATTATGAATGCAGGAGTTGGCATTAACGGCTGTTTATGTCTGGCCCTCAGGATAGCACGTCATGTGGCGGCCACAGCAGTAGTGGTTCCACCTCCTCTCTCTCCACCCCTCCCTCGGTCTCCCAGAGTCCACCTCAGCCACAGCTCAATGGGGTTGCCTCCGTGGGGGCGACCACGGCCGGGTTGGGCGGTGTGGCGGGGCTGATGGGGGCTCTGGGTGCAGGGAGCGCGCTGGGTATGGGGGGAATCGTCGGGGCGCTGAACGGCGTGATCCAGACGCCAGCAGGCACCTCCAGCCCTCACACACACACTACAGGAGCAGCTGCGGGCGTCACCTTGCCCGTCAATACCAAGTATGGCTGTTTTCATCTTCCTCTAATACATTTAGCGTCCTTTTAAGATTAATAAAGCATCAACATTGGGATCCGAATTGTGTTGGAAGCCTTTGATGATAATAAAATCAATACATGTGGTTTCATATCACCCTTCCCAACAAATCGGTTGGCTGTCAGTGAGTTAAAGAGCTCCAGATGGGTGTCAGTTACTTCACATTTTCAAGACCCTTACACGTAACCACATCGTAAAGTACTGAAAATGTCTGGGAATATGTTTGTCTTGGTTTCCTGGGAAGTATGAATGTGAACTTTATTGCGTCCTCTCCCCCTTTGTGTCTTTTTGCTTCCTTGCTGGATTTTAGCAACTCAGCAGCTAGTAAGACCAGGTGAGACAAAAGCTGGTGCCACTTCACAAAAAAGCTGTAGCTCCATTTTCATCATGTGTGTCAGCTTTGTGAAAAATGTTGTAGCCATGCATGGGTGTTCTTTTTTTGGGGGGGAAAGGGAAATGTAGATCATAAGGTTTTCTTAATAACTGATAATATAGAAACAGATGTTCTTATATTCTGTCAGGCTCCCCTTCACAGACCTCTATTATTTTGAAAAAGTTTGTTAAACAGGCTGATATTGTGCAGGCAGAATGTAAAATGCGTCTCACTCCGAGTCTGCTTTGTCTCGTCAGCGCGGCGCGAATCGGCCTACTGTCTGAGCAGCAGCAGAGATTGCTCCTGCAGCAGCATCAGCTCCAGCAGCTGCTGTCCTCACAGCCTTCAGTGGTATGACATGCAAACACACACACACACACACACACACACACACACACTAGGGGACGTGATTACTCACCACTATCACACACAGTTAAACACACACAAAGACACTGAGCTACAATTTTCCTTTGGACAACGGTCTAAATCACCAAGCTTATTAACTCTTGTTCTTCCCCACTTTGCCACACTTTCCCTGCTTTTTTTCTTCTTTCTCCCGAACTCCCCCCCACCACCACACACACATACACACACACACACACACACACACACACACACACCATCCCTTCCTTACCCCTTCAACTCTTTTCTTTCATGACACCTCCACTTAATCCTTTTTTTCTCCCTCAATTTCCTCTTGCTCTTCCTCCTTATTTCCTCCCTCCTTGCATCCCCCTCCTTCCTCTCTCTCTCTCTCCCCCAGGAGCAGCAGCAGGTGTTGCTCTACCAACTGATGCAGCAGCAGGACCTCCAGCAGCTGCAGTCCCTCTCCTCCTCTGCCCAGATTCCCTCCATCCCACTCTCTTCCGCTCAGCTGCCCATCAACAACTTGCTGCCCGGCGCCCAGAGCCAGGGCCAAGGCACCATCACGGCCAACCCCTTCCTGGCGCTGCAGCACGCACACGCCGACACGCACGGCTCAGGGGCGCAGAAACCTCGGCTAGCCGAGAAAGCTGTGGGCGTCGGAGGGCAAGAGAAGACATGACGGCATATGCTCTTTCTGTTTTCTTTTTGTTGTTTTGTTGTTGTTGTTTTTTATATATATAAATATATAAAAAAAATATGCAGAGTTTTTGGGGATCAGCCTGTTGGTCAACTTTGTAGTTTAGCGATGAGAACATTGGCAGGAGAGCAAACTGTGTTTGTGTTAGATATTTGTTTCCAGTTGTGTGTTAAAGCATTAACACACACACACACACACACACACACAGTGGTGAGTTATACAGAAGACTGTCTGTAGTTGACACAGCCTGGTTTAGCTTCCAATCTTCACACATTTTGTGTAATTTTGTATTATTTATTTGATTTAATAATTTTTTTAGCTGCTTCAAGTCCTTATTTTGATTGTTTTGTCTACTTAATGATTTTATTTTTATTATTTAATGTTGCTGGTAGTAACTGAGCGTGTGTTACTATCAGTACGTAGCACCAGAGGACATGGTGTGCTGTTTCTCTTCTTGCAGCAGTTCAGTTGACTAACAGGTTCCCAGAAACTTTTAATAATTTTTCTTTCAGCTTTTCCTCCTCCTCGTGTTGTTCTGATATTTTTTTTCTGCTTCTCTTTTTTTTTTTTTATTGTTTTTGTAATGGTCTGGTCTCTCTGCTGTTTCTCTCTCTCTCTCAGGGGCTTCAGCCAAACCAGCGTTGTGCTCTCAGCGCACAAGCTGGCACACACAGAACTACAAACATTAAAAGAAAAATGGCAGCAATATATGATTAGAAAAATACAATTCCCTGTTATAGGACTGTATGTGTGATTGACACGTGTCTCACAGGAGTCCTGAAGGGAGTATCGGATGAGGAAGTATCCCACACATCCTCGCTGCTGCCTCTCTCCCCGTGTCTCTTTCACTCCGTTTGCGTACATCCAGTAATGTCAGTGAGCCAAGCCTCATATGGTCACCGCAGAAGCCTTGCTTTTGACTGTCTCTTCTCTGGGCCAGATACAGGGGGCTCATTCAGGGAAAAGAAATGTGAAAGAGAGGGGAAAAAAATTATAAAAAAAAAATTAAGTTGAATGTTAGGAAAGATGCATAAATCCACATATATGGACTTTCCTTGCAGCTGGATATCAGCAAGTGGAAGTGAGCACGTTTCGTCTTCCTGATTGAGCCCCCTGCTGCACCTACCTCTTGAGCAGGACCAGCCTATCAGGACCTAAAAGGCCGACAGCAGCGGCCACTTAAAAACCCACAACAGTCAGGACTGGCCAATCAGGGTCCAAACCCAAGTGCCTGAGGCCAACGGGGGGGAAGGCGGGATTTTTGTTTTCCTTTTTAAAACCCTGTCACTCTACCCAATCTTTCCAATCTTTCACAGCACTACTGGTAATGAAGCTGCGTTGCTAAGGCAACAGATTACAAAAGGTCTCGGTCTGTCGGGCTGGGCGTCTCTTTAATAAAACTAGGAAATTTTATTCTGCTGCATTCTCTAATGTCAAAGCCAACTTTGTGTTGTGCTTTTTAGTTATCTGGAGTTTTTGTGTAACGGGCATAAGATGATATATTTTAAAAGCCAGCTGGTTTTTGCAATTTACCATCATTTTGTACTACTGTGTAAAGTTGTTTTGTTTTTAGTTTTTTTTTTTTTGTCTTTTGTTTCTCTGTTCAGTCTAATCTTGCTGTAAACCATTTTTAATGACTTCTGCTCTGTGTCATGTGTTTGAAAGCTAGAAGCTACTTAATAGTTGGCTGATTTGGGAAGGGTTCTGGCTGTATATAGCTGTTTGTAGGTGGGGAGGAAGTGTGTCGGGGCGTTTGGTGGCACAGTTTTTACCTCGTTAAGTGTACATAAACTTTTCTCATTGGCCGTTGGTTGTACATAAGTGATTATGATTGGCCGTGCTGGTGTGAAGGAAAGCCAATGAAGCCTCAGTTTGTGCGTGTGTGAATCTTTAGGACCAGAAAATAAGGTTGACAGTGACTGGACACACAAAAGTATTAATTTATTTTTATATGTGCAGGGACATTGTGTTTCTTTCTTTTTTTTCTTTTTTAAAAAAAAAAAAAAAAAGTTTTGCACCATTTTTTGATGAAAAGTCATTTTATACTCTGGGCACCATGTTTTCATTTGTGCACACATTTGTTGGATAAATTTCGTAAGAGTGTAAAAAAATAAATTGGTGGGGGACTGAGGATGTATTTCAAAAAAGAAAATTAAAGAAACACTCTGGTTAAGTAACCGCAGCGTTTGGTGTTTGTATCAAGGGGTTGGAAAAAAATATGCATTAGAGAGCAGCGACTTTTAAAGTATTAGGTTGTACAGTTTCATGAATAATTAAAAAAATTTTTTTAAAGAAAGTACTTTGCTGGAGTAGTACACTCAGTGGTCATTTCATTAGTTACATCTGTTAAACTATTTGTTAGCACAAATATCTAACTGGCCAATCACATGGCAGCAGCTCAGTACATTTAGGCATGTAGACATGGTCAAGATGACCTGCTTCAAGTTCAAACTGAGCATCATGGGGAAGAAAGATGATTTAAATGACTTGTACCTGGTTGTTGGTGCCAGATGGGCTGGTCTGAGGGTTTCAGAAACTGCTGATCTGCTGGGATTTTCCCCACACAGCCATCTCTAGGGTTTAGAGAGAAAAGACCAAAAGAAGAAAACACCGAGCGAGCAGCTGATCTCTGTATTCGGGTTGTTGGTGGTATAATGGTGTGGGAGATTTTTTTCTTAGCAGACTTTTTGCCCCTTAATACCTGAGCGTTTCTTAAATGCCACAGCCTACCTGAGTATTGTTGCTGTTCCATTTTTTTCCCAATATCTTCTGATGACTGCTTCCAGCAGGATAACACATCATGTCCCAAAGCTCAAATAATCTTGAACTGGTTTCTTGAACATGACCGTGAGTTCACTGTACTCAAACGGCTTCCAAAGTCACCAGAGCTCAATCCAATAGAGCACCTTTGAAATGTGATGGAATGGGAGAGCTCCTGGCTGTAGCTCAGGAGGTAGTCTACTAACTGGAAGGTCAGCGGTTTGATTCCTGGTTGCTCCAGTCTGCATGCCAAAGTATCCTTGGGCAAGATGCTGAACCCCCCCTGTGGTCAAGTAGAGTAGAAAAGTGTTATTAAAAAAAAAAACCAGTCCATTTACATCAAGTCTGCAGCTGAGCGAGGTATGAGTGAGGTGTACTTAATGAAATGGCCATTGAGTATAGTGCAAATTCAGTTAAAAAAGAAAAAAAAAAATCCCAAATTTTAATTTGGTTTTAACAAAATATATAAAAGAGTAAATTGTCACAATTTATTCAAACAGGCTACATTTGTAGACATCATGATATAAAGCTGCACATGCTGTAAATGTATTAGTTTATTTTACTGGGACAGTGTACACTGATCAGTAGAAATAAACTCAAGGAACTAGAAGTAGTGCTGGACATAAGTTTTCATCTAGCCTAATGCTAAAACGGCACTAAAACAACCAAGTAAGATGATATTTGTTGAACCCCCCCCAAATGGAGCCAGTTCATAAACTGGCTGGCTTTAAACCCTGCCAAAAGCACTTATTTAAAATAACTATTACAAATAAATTATAAACTACATATATTTAATTAGCTGGTTAAATGTATTTTTGTCTCTTCTGATTATATGTCAGATGATTTATGAGGTGAGTGTAGCTGAGATTAAAATGTAACTGTTAAGCAGTGCTTTTTTTTTTTTTTCCCAGTTTTAAGTCACTCTTAAGACCTGAGTTTCGAGCCGTATTTTGAATAGAGTCAAACATTTCCCGGCTTATGTTATATGCCATTAATTACACTGTAAATTGTTGAAGAGGAGGCACTAAGCGGGATGTGAATTATTCTCTAACAAGGGGGGAAGAAAAATAAATAACCATCAAGCAACCAAAGTGCCAATAGAAACTCAACATCTTTAAATTTAAACATTGTGCTTCGGGGCTTCTGTCCTTACAAATATGCGCCCACAACCAAAGCTGATGACTTCCAGCTGCCAATGCTGTGTATGTGTTGTAGAGGTGGGGGCACCATTCTGTTACATCTGCTCCTGCCCTGGTAATTAAAAGCTCACTTTCCTCCTGCATCCCCTGCTCCCTTGAAAATACTCCCCCACCCACCCAGGAGTTTTGTGCCCCCCTTGCTTTGCATGTACACACACAAATACACACAGAATCTAGCCTGCATTCAACAACACAACTCCCCCTTCACCCCTCCTACTACCAACTATCCCTCACTGTGTGTACCCCCCAACACACACACACGCGCGCGCGCACACACCCTCCACTCACTATCAGCCCTGTCAATCAAAGCCAGGCTGTTTAAAGAGCATAACTCCACCCCTCAGCCCCCTCACTCCCCCAGCTCCACCACCTAGGACCTACTCTTTTATAAGCCTCCCAGTAATGGCACCATCCTGCCTCGCTCACACACAGACACACACACACACACACACACATGCGGGCCAGAGCCACTGTGTCCACCATCTAACACACTCCCCCCAGAAACACTTTCCAAGGTTGGGAGGGCTTAACAGCTGATTCAGGACCCCTGTGTGCTGCCCAACCAGGTGCCTGATTACAAAGTCAAAACATGACTAAGCCCCGGTGTTAGGAGACAGGAGAGCTCTCTCTCCCTGACACACACACACACACACCGAGCAGATAGCAGGCCAGCAGGAGGGTTAAGCCCTGGATGATTAGACAAATGTAGGGCAGATATCCGTGGCTTCAGAGGCAGGCTGAGCTGCTGTCACTGAGGAATGCTCTACAGCAATAAAGATACCTGTCTCAGACTGAGCATGCTCACTAAGGTTCAGTTTCTAAATGTATTTATTCTCCTATTTGCAGGTAAGTTGTTTTAATGCTTCAGGCTGCTGGAAGCCTTCAGATAAGCCAAAATAAATAAATAAAATTTAATTAAATTAATCAAAAAATAAATGGTTTTTATGGTTTTTAAAATATTGGAGAAAAAAATATTTAAACGCACACAATTTTCCAACAGTTAAAGAACTATTTCGATTAGTCATGCAGAAAGAGAAAGCCTGATTTATAATTGTGTGATTCAATGTTTATAAAAGAATACAGCTGCTAAATATTAATAATAATAATAATAGAAAATCTAGAAAAATAAATTGCTGCAGCAGGATGACACCAAGTATGATATTTTTTCTCATTTATAAGTGTTTAACACATGAATTCACCCCTATGGAGTGAAAACCAAGTGGGTGTAAACGGGATGAAAAAGCAAATCTCAAGCTTGACGTTAAATAAACCCCCTCAAAAATACTTTGTCACACCCCTGAAAGGAAGTCTATTATTTTTGAAAAGTTGGCAGGCTGAAGATGCACAGTTCACGGGGCATTAACTTTAACATACTTAGAGTATTTGTTGCTATCATCTTTCCCATTTCTGTCACACTCCAGCTAAGCAGAAATAAAAAGCAAAGCCATAAAACAAGTTCACCAGGTGCCAAAAATAATTCGGCATATGTTTGGTAATTCAGCTAAATTATTTAATTAGACCCCAGCCTCAAACAATGAGAGCAAAGCGCAATAAAGCTGAGAGAGGCTTCGGTGTAATAAACCATTAGTAGGAGGAGGCGGTCGCTGGTTTGTACAGTAATGCAGTGTAAATCATCACAGAGTGGCTGCCATTAGGAGGCTTAATTCTGGCCAGAACCCTGCAGTCAGCTGCCAGGGGCCCTGATCCGGTGCGGAATGGAACCAGATCCGGCAAACAGAGGTGTTTGGGGCCGTCAGGGCAGGAGGAAGAGGAGGAAGGCTGCAAGAGACTGTAGAGGGAACAGCTGAGGAGATTCCCAGAGAGAGAGAGAAAGTGTGTGTGTGTGTGTGTGTGTGTGTGTGTGTGTGTGTGTGTGTGTGTGTGTGTGTGTGTGTGTGTGTGTGTGTGTCAGCCCCCCACAGGTTTCTCTCCTGTGGGATAATAGTGGCGGGGAGAAGCAGCAGGATTCAGCCTCATCCCTCTTCATTCTCAGACAGCTCGTATTCTTCTGCTAAGTGACACTCCTCTGTCACCCCCCGGCACAAACACACACACATGCATATATACACTGTTCTCAGAATCCTGTGTGTGTGTGTGTGTGTGTGTGTGTGTGTGTGTGTGCCTTCCAGCTGAATTACACCTCACAGAGTTTCCTCGAAGCTTATTGATGCCACTGCAACGCACAAGTAACCGGTGACACAAAATCACAAAACAGGATAACTGACAGAAAACAAGTAGCGGAGTCAAATTTGCGCTCGTCACCCTCTATCAGCTATGAAAAGCTCCAGCATTTGCACCACACAGATTATGTTGCTCACAGCAGTGATGTTTTATTTGCAGCTGATTAAATAATGACAATAATAATGAAATATTACAGAGTCTAAAACCTAAAAATGCACACAACTATGGAAAGATAGGAAACAAATGCAGAAGTAAAAGATCACAAAACTGAATAAATAAGATGGAAGTCATGCTGTATGAAGAAATGCTTCAAATAAATATTTGAACTCTGGGTTTGATTATCTATCTATCTATCAAAATGTAGAAAAATCATAACTGTAGAAAAAAAATAATTAATACACATGTACTGTTCACGTATATTTTTTAAACTATTTTTTAGGAATGTATTTTGAATACTTCGCAACGTTACTTCCACACAATAAAAATACACACTTGAGTAAAATAGCCTAAATAAACAACACTAAAAGTAATTATATAATTAGACAGTAAATAAATAAAAAGAACTATTTTGTATAAGGCCACGCTGAAAGTGGTGGCAGTGTGGAGGGGTACAGCTGGAGTTCCCACGCCTCCTCTCTGAGTGGCATCGTGTCCCAGTGACTCGGCGGCGCCTACTCCGCTCGCCTGCCGCTCCGAGTGTGTCGCTGCACGGCTAGAGAGCCGTTGCCCTCCCGCTCCCGCCCGCGGCTCCCACTACGAGCGAGAAGAAAGGGAGATCCGAAAACCGCAGAAAAGCGAGGAAGGTAACTTCAGTGCGCGCTAATGGCAGCATTAATTCAGCAGTAAAGGAAGGGGATTTGAATAAGTGACTGTTTTTTCTTGTCTGCTTTTCCCCTTTGAAAGGGGGAAAGGGGAAATGCAGCTCCCCGGCAGAGCACGCCGCCACCGAGGAGCGCAGATCGGTGGAGCCGCAGCTCCGCGGTCCACATGTCGCTTTGGACTGAATCTGAAGCTCCGCGCTGGCCCTGATGCCCGTTTCTGGGCGTCATAATTCAAATCAAATATTGTAATAAATTACTGCACAATATTTACATTGTACGGCGGAATTATTCTTTTGAAAAAAATATCCTTATTTTCACATACCAGCCTAATAAACCTCGACTTTAGATAGCCTGGTGCAACGTACTTTTAGCACAGTAATAATGTGCTGAACGGGGAACCAATGATGTAAGACAACAACAGGAAATATTTTAAACTCACGTGTCAGTTTAGGATTCTGTTTATGTGAATTTAATTTTTAATGACGTTCAAAAATTTAGCAGCCTTGTCTTACTTTACTCAGTTATCTCCCCATCATCACAGCTGGTTGTTTTTTCTGTCATGTTTACCTGTTTGTAAAAAAAAAAAAAAAAAAAAAAAGAAAAAGTGAAAAAGTAGAGCCTCCTTTCTGCTTTGGCGACCTGCGGGCTGTTGTTTTGAAGACCATCGACCACAGCAGCACACTGCAGGGAAGCCGCATGACCCACACAGAAACGCACTGAATTATGTATAAATTCAATTAAACTCATTTAGAAACCTTCTGTTTTCTTTGCAAATGTTTTTTTTTTTCTTCAGCTCCTATACAGTATGTTCTGTTGTTTAAAAGGTGCGCTGTGCCTATTTGAATGCAGGGTTAAAATAAACAAATAGATAATGTATTTACAAAAGATTAAGAGTTAACATGACTTAAATGGGTGAAAATACAACACCAGGAATTATTTAAAGGATAAAGGTAATTTAAGTGCACAACACACACACACACACACACACAGACACACACACACACACACACACACACACACACACACACACACACACACACACACACACACACACAAATAATAATAATAATAATAACAATAATAATTTACATCCTAATCTGTATTTTCTGTATTTACTATCACTTTGAATGGGCTCTGGGTGAAGAATGAAACGCCATTACAAGGACAGGTGGTGCTGGCAGAGATGAATGTAATCTTGTGGGGCTATAATGAATGTCACGGGATATAGATCTAAGATGAGATCTGGTTTGATCATCAGGTAAAAATAGATCAGTCACCGGCAGATCATTACTGATAATTACTTTCAAATGGTTGGCTATGTGAGGGGTCTGTATCATTAAATAATTCCAGCCCTGGTTAGTGATGGCAGGCTGAGGGGAATTTCATGTGTGCATGTATGTGAGTGTCCATAAATGATAATGATAGTGCCGAGGAGAGCAGTATTATTAATTATTCCTCTTTTGTACTTGTTGTCAGGTGAGAAATGTGATTTTAGTATTCACCGGCGCAAAAAAAAAAATGTGCATAACAAATGATCAACCTCAAGAAACCAAACGCTCTGATATTTCTCCCTCTCTTCCTGTATGTGTGTGTTTTCACGATTAGCTAATAAATATCAGGGAAACGCTCCAAATTTAGGGGATATTTCACACATGCAAACACCTGGGGGCTGCCCCCAGCACGGCACGGGTGCCTTGCTCAAGGACACTGCAGCTGATGTTAGAGGAGAAATCCCTGTGGAGACTTTAAGCTAATTTCTAGGATTGAAATCCGAACATCAGAGACTGAAGAGAAGTCCAGCCGCTGCTGCAATCAGGATAAATGAGCCAACAACAGGCATGTAAGAGACCTGGGATTTCTCCAGCAGCAGCTGTTAAGTGGTATAGACCCAAGCTGTGTAATGGTACAGGCCAATCTGTGTGTGTGTGTGTGTGTGTGTGTGTGTGTGTGTGTGTGTGTGTGTGTGTGTGTGTGTGTGTGTGTGTGTATAAGAGTAAGAGCGAACCAACTCCCTCCCCTGTTCTTCCACCTATCAGCAAACCTCATTTATTATGCAGACTGGAGACCCTTGGGCTGGACGGAAGGCGTGTGTGTGTGCGTGCGTGTGTGTGTTTTGGAAATAGAGGGTGGGTGAGGGGGTATACATGTGATGCTCATAAGAGTGCGCGCACACACACACACACACACACACACACACACACACACACACACACACACACACACACCTAGGCCTGTACCATTAGACAGCTGATTCAGTTCCTTTTACATAAAATACATGCTGTGGCGGCCAAAAGAGGTACTGCAGAGTTGAATGGAAAGGTGTGGGTGTGTGTGTGGGTGGGGGGTGGGGTGGACTTGTTGCATGAGTTGTGGATAACTGTTTGAAATAGAAGATGAGAAAGGTCGATGAGGGTTGTGCAAATGCTGTAGCACAAACCTCAGAAAAACACCAAGAAGCTGCTGCTAATTTTTATTATTTCCCCAAAGAGAGAAAAGAAGAGGCTCCTCCTGCTGACCTGTGAATGCATCTCACCCAGAAAAACGTGTGCATGCAGGTTGCTTTACTACTTGAGTTCTCTCTCAAACAGCTGTGTAAACCAGAGCTTTACTATTGAGGTTTATTTAAACTGGGAAAAAAAATGGCATTTTTCACTGCAGAGGTGGGAATAGAGTCCTTTAAAATCATCTATTAATCAACAGCAAAATTTCAAATAAAGATTTTGGACCTCAGTGCTACCAGTAGAAAAATAAATCCCAAATGTTACAAGAAGGGTGTCATAATTATGTCATAAAGTAACCAGCTTCTACTGTCTGCATCATGTCATGTGAATTCCCTTTACGAGAGCATTTACTCAGGCACTGCAGAGCTACAATTTTGAGGTAGTTACTTGTGAAATTTCATTTTATGTTTCACCATTTGGCAGCATATTTTCAACTCTTCAGCATAGCTGCTGTTGTCAGTTCCTTTTGTTGCCTTTAAATGTGATCTTTAAGGAAAAGTGTACTTCTGCTTCCTGTCCATGCTGGCTTGAAGTATCATGTTAGGGCACCAGAACATTAGCAAGTTCCAACATTTCTCCTTTAAACTTCTCTCACAGCTAAGTAAGTAAGTAAGTAAAGAAATAAATAAACTCCAAGTTGTGAAGGTGAGCTTCCTGTTTACTGCTTTCATTACCCATTAATCATCTCAGGACCCCCTCAGATTTATCTGTTGACCATCTGGAGGGGGATTGACCCCTCAGGTTGGATACTTCTGGACTACACCAACTACTTGTACAAGTTTTAAAGTACTGTAGTTCTAACACTAAATTGCAACTGGCACACTGAAACACCAGTACTGACATTTTTTTTTTTTTTAACTTCAATTTTAACCTTTTATATAATACATCCTCTATTAGAGTGTCTGAGTCATAAAGAACATCAGAATAACCTGCAGCATCAGACACTGAACCTTCATAAAAAAACAAAAAATTATTTGCTCTTACTGTGGCCATAGCATTGCATCTTTATACCAGCTTTAATACGTGTAATTGAACACATGCATATCTTGCTGATCAGTGGCTGGATAGAAACCCATTAGATCTGAGTTACATAGGAAAGGGACTCAATAATCTGCTCTGACATGCTACACTTGATTATGTAAGAGTCTAAAATAACTCGAAAGTGTATTCCCATGAGCAGGAGGCATGTATTTAATTTTTTATATATATAGTAAAGAGTAGCATTCTCCATTAGTCTCCCTCATTCCAAACTGTTAACAGGCATTAGTGGCCCAATTAGAAAAGACTTGGTCTAATCTTTTAAAAGTCCCAGGGTAATGTTGAAAATGGCCAGACGAGAAGAAGAGAGGGGGGATGGAAGGGGGATAAAGGGAGGAAGGGGAGGAGAGAAACTCAATCTAAAGCACCAGGTGCACCTTTTGTCGACATAATCTCCCAGCCCTTGAGACTGCGCACACACTGGCCAACATATACAGCCTTTCATACGTACACATGCTGCTTTTTCGACTGGGGGATTTGAAGCCCGAGTTGGCTCTGGTCATATGTAAAAGGGACTCCTAGGTCACTGCGCTGCCAGAACTGCCAGAAAAGGGTTTGATTCGACCACTCTTAGGTAATAATCAACAGGGAGAGACCTTTAAATTTTAATTATGCTTGTGAATTAGCACTGGGAACAAAATTTAGGAAGGTTAGGAGGAGGAAGAGTGAGTCTGCATGTCTTTGTGGGAAATGTCAATTTGGAGCACAGGTGCTCATTGGACGCTCAGTTATCACATTCATCACATGGATCAGGTTCCATTTAAGGATTTTTAAGGGTTTGGATCCACTATAATGTTGTATTTACAAGTTATATATATTCAGTTAGTGGATACAAAACAACGTGGCTGTAACACTCGGCCATGGAAAGCAAGGTGAAAGATAATTTATTAATATGCCCAAACTCATCATGGGTTTTTACACACATTTATAAATAACTTCAAACTGGTCCAAACCTGTCTGCAGTTATCAGTCATCTATTTGCGTGCGTAATCTTTTATTACACATGTTTACAGTTATGTTTCTCACAAGTTTGTTTACTGATAATATGGCTGCAATTTTAAATAAACACACAAATAGACATTCATTTATTTGTGTGGCCATTTTTGAAAGACAGCACTCCCCCCCCCCCCCCCCCCCCCCCCCCCCCCCTTCCTGTCCTACTCATCTCGTGAGAACTCTCTTCCTCTGAAGCATTGAGTTCATGAGTAGCTATGCCATATTCAGCACACTTCACTCATGCTGTATGACCAGCAGCTTTTAGTGATATATTTTTAAAAAAAC
This sequence comes from Archocentrus centrarchus, assembly GCF_007364275.1. Taxonomy (NCBI): domain Eukaryota; kingdom Metazoa; phylum Chordata; class Actinopteri; order Cichliformes; family Cichlidae; genus Archocentrus; species Archocentrus centrarchus. Next base: position 28,926,460 of record NC_044365.1, read on the forward strand.
TATACTTTGACGTTCATTGTCACCCACATACTCTTCTGTGTGAGCACCATTACGTTACAAACCCTTTGCATAAGTGTTTAAATGCAGGTTAAATGTCTTTGTGTGACTGTTTGCAGATGGAGGACTTTGAAAGCATGAATATGCAGAGCAGCAGCAGGCAGAGGAGCTCAGTGTGCAGGAAGCAGACCTGAGTGCACAGTCATTGTGAAACAAACATGTATTGATGGCTGTCAGTCAGTTTATAACATTGCTCAGAGAGGACAAAGGACCGTGCAGCTTGAAATGCAAAAAAACCTTGGATTGTGCAAAAACACACACACACACACACACACACACACACACACACACACACACACACACACACACACACACACACACACACACACACACACACACACACACACCCTTGAATAACATTACAGGCCATGTTAATCAATGGCTCTTAGCACAGTGGATTTAAGCAGGCCTGGCGCCCCTTGTCCACAATCCCTCACCCGTCATTCTTTCAGCTCGACCCCTAAACTCCTGTAAAGCCTCAAGTGGGGACGAAGCCAAGGACAGAGCAGGCTGCTCATTGTGATTTAATCTCTCTCTGCCCCTCTCTGCACTGTGAGAACAAACATCAAATATGGCCTTCTTATCTGGCCAGCCCTGCTCTATCTATCTATCACCAATCGATGCCTCCTGTTCTGTGTGTACAGGCTTCTCAGTATGTGTGTGCCTGTGTGAAACAGGTCTCAGGGGCCGCGCTAACTAAGGTCAAAGATCAGGTATAACCCTCCAGCGTGGAATGACAGATGTGGCCCGAGGAAAACGAGATAAAAGAAACAGAGAGGGAGAGAGAAATGGAAGAAGGGAGTGATTTAGACCAGTTGCATGTGTCCTAAAACAGCAGATCAGAAACAAAAACAGGAATTGCTATAATTGCTTCTGTTGTTTCTGCGGCAGGTATAACCTGGCCTTAGGCACCTCGACCAGCAGAGATCAGCTTACCTGAATGGCGGCCTTGAACAATGGACTGGGGACTCTGTCATTGTCCAACTACCTTTCTGGAAGTGCCGCCAGCTAAACGAGCAACCGCGCTGCCACAATGTGCTGAATGTAGCTCTTTTATCAAACACTTCCTTCAGTCAAGGAATAGGAATGAATATCAAAAACCTATTGGCTCGTTGTGCTTCCTGTTAGACAAGAGAATTAAGCTGTTTGGTGTCCGTACAGATTCTGAAGCCTTCTGAGCCACCAGATTCAACATAAACACGATCATAGAGGTGCAATAAAAGCCATTTTCTCTCCACGATGAATTTTCATGGGAAGGAAAGCAAGTGTATGCACATGCATTAAAGAGGAGGTCCTGAGGTGATATGACACTCTGTCTGAGCTTCTATTCACCATGAAACAGCTCCATAAACCTGCAGAATGCTGCCAGAGCTGCAGCAGGCTGCAATGGCTGTTAGAGATAGATGGAGAGAGAGGGAGAGAAAGTAAAGGGGGGCAATCCTTTGTTCTGTCAAGGACTTAACACAATCAGAGTGTACAGTGTGTCAGGAGCGCACAGGCATATATCAACTTCAATCTCTTTTTAATGAAAAATCCTGCCCTCTCTAATATGTGCAAATTAACCTCTTCTCCTCCCTCCCTCCCTCCTCCCTTCCTGCCATTTCCCCTCCTCTCTCTCCCCTACAGAGGCCCCTCAGCTCCCTCTCTCGCTCCCCACCGTTGTTTCTGTCCCTCATCTTCCTCCTTTTTTCCACTCTTTTGCATTGCCTTCCCTAGTTTTTCCATCCCCGTCCTCTTATTCAGAGGGCGAGAGCACAGCAGACAGAGACACCGATAGAGACTCCTGCTTTCCATTAGCTTGTTGCTTTAGTCGCCCAGCCCCCTACAGCGATTATCTAGATTAGTTAATTTTTAAATAAATAAATGAAAAATCATTAAAAAAAAAAAACTGAATAACTAAAAGTCAGTGTCCAGCAGCAGCATCAGCATTAAAATTCAGCCTCCATCCTCCTCTGCTCTCTTTGGTTTTCATCTTTTTGTCTCTGTTCACGCGCGCGGGCGCGCACACACGCCGGATCATGCTATTACCCTGATTATCCTGATGAGTTGGTCAGATCCTCGCTTTCTCATTCTGTCCGCGCTGATTGTAATTTAGAAATTACACCTAATGAGGAATTTTTAAAAACACGGCGACCACTCTCTGCTGCCAGCTCCACGCTGTTCCCTGCCCTAATGGATTTCCTGGTATGGAATCCATTTTTGCCCCCCCCCCCACCACACACACACACACACACACACACACACACAGCCACCCACCCCTCTCTTTCTGCCCTGCAGGGGGTCCAGCTAGCCAGGCCTTCCCTACCTCCCTCCCTTCCCTCCTCAACTCTCACCCCCCCCCCCACCCCTCCCTCACCTCTCTCCACCCCCCACACCCCCCTTTCCCACTAATTGGGGGCGACTGGTTTTGGTGAAAAGAAGTCATAATCATTGTTTCTGCTGCTAATTTAAGTGGTTAAGTGTACAGGATCAGCTCGCACAACGAGGAAATGAGTATGATTAAATTTACATTTTTGAATCTTAACAGCTGAAGTGCCAATTTCCATTTTGTAGCTGTGTTGGAGATTTTTGAAAGTTAAGCACCATATGGCACCTAAAACAAGATAAATGCAGAAGTCGGAGCATATTTAGGTGGTTTTGTTTGACTTTTTTTTTTTTTGAGGAAACAGATTGAATACCATTGTTCAGGATGCTAAAAGCATGTGCCCATAATAGGTCACAGTCTGCTTTTTTTTTTTTTTTTAACCATTAATTAAAAAAGGAACTACGCCTCTAAAAAGTGACAGAATAAAAGCGCTGGAGCCTAATTTCTCTGTATTTCATGGAGGAACGTGAACCATCAAACGTCTGGATAACAGTTTTAACCTGTCCTACTCATCTCGTGAACACCTGTATGATGTGCAAGTGTGTTTCAAGGGGGTATTTTTTTCAATAAGGGTGGGGGCAAACACACACACACACACACACACATGCAAATCAAAGCCATCAACAGCTTGTGATGAAGTGAGATGTAGTGGCATAAACAGAGTGTGTCGTTACCATGGAAGCCACTTTCACCTCACAGGCCGAGAGACAGAAAAAAAACACAAAGAGCCAACGAGACAGGGAGGGAGAAAAAACAGTAACAGACAGACAGACAGACAGACAGAGAGAGACAGACAGTGTTTCAAGCTCTCCTTCAGCAACATTTAATAGCTTTTCAAACCCTTCTGAGCTCCCCCCTCCCTCCACTCCCCCCACTATAGTGTCTTTTCTCCCAGGAGAGAAACACTGTATTTGTACAGTAAGTGGTCCAAAGAAAAGGAAAAGTTCATTGAAACGTTGTTTAATAGCCCTTTGAACATTCACTAGTTTAACGAGCACATCACAAAGCCACAGGAGCAGACGTACAGCGGCCACTGGTGCGGAGGGGTTTGGGGGATTTTGGAGCCACATCTGCCCCCCGTTTTGGTCCCCTTTGTCCCTCTTTGGTTCTAGTGCAGGTCACAGATTCCAACTTCAGATGCCTGGTTACTCATCACATTTGAAATCATTTCCTAAGCCACTCGAGCCTATTTTTCCTACATCTGCAATCTCCAGTGTTTTGATTCATTGCTGTTTTTCTCGCCCAGTGGTTTGATACTCCACAAGCCAAATTTCTGCTCGTCAGTTTCCCCGGCGTCCACACATTTTATTTTATGATGACAGCCATAAACAAGATTTCAAAATTCACTTAGCTAGAACTGGAACAAATCAGTGCCTGCAATTTCTGCATAGCATTGAAGGTCCACTCCACTCACCAATTCATAGCAATCCAGCCTGTTGCAGGAAATTGAACATAGCAACCTGGCCATAGGCCATCTGAGCGGAGAAGCACAAGCAAAGGGGTACTTTAGATATCTCCCTTCATTTGACAGAGACACTAAGGACAAATTTCCTTCCTTTATATTTTATAAATGATTCATCTTGGCCAAATTGAATCCAGTTTCCTTTTAGTCCAGCTCATTTTCTCCCTTAGAGATGTAACAGGTTACATAACTTGTATAAAAGGGCAACATGGAGATTGAAAAGAAGAGAATTCACTTAGACGTCCCATTAAAATGTTCAGAATTCAAATAAAAGAGTAAAATGGTCATCTCTACTCATGGAAACAGGATTTTTTTAAAAATATACTTCAGGTTACTTGCCATTTCTTTGCCATGTAGAGATTTTTGGGTTCTTTTTTGTTGTTGTTGTTGTTGCACTGTCTTGTCCATCTCAAAGCCTGATTGCTGCTGAGTGAAAGATGCAACCAGACTCCACACCTTCTTCTACGAAAAGGTGGAACTAGCAAGGCCGTTCTAGCAACCCTAGCTTTGAAGGTTTGCCAGGAAGGCTACAGGAGGTAATCAGAGGAAAATATGTCCTCTCCTCCTCTTCTTTTAGACCTCCATTAGACTAGCCTGCCTCTGTCTGGGAAAATTGATTTTCTCTCCCCCCCCTCCTACTCTCCTCTCTCGTTTCTCCTCTTTTTTTTCCTTTATTTTTTTGCTTCTCAGGTTCCATTTGAGGCTTGTTCATCCACTCTCGAGAGCAGTTCTGCGAAACAGAGAGAGAAAGGAGAATAGTAGGCCATGACAGGTTGTTCACACATATAGTTACTCATCCCCAACAGCATCCATCAGGGCTTTAGTCTCATCTCTGTCATCTGCAGACACACACATAGCCCTGTGGTGCTTCTGGTTCTCTTTCGTTACCATTTACCTTCATCTGCTCAACCCTTTCCCCACTCTGCTCTTCTTTCCTTCTTTACATCCTCCTCTTTCTCTCGCTCTTCCACCAGTCATCACACTTTCACCTCCCCTCTCTCCCTTGTCAGAGCCAAGTCTTGGATCAATGCACCATTGACTTTCCTATCAATGAACATTAGTATGGATCAGACTGCTGCTTGCATTGCCCTGCCCTAAAAACTTCTCACACACACACACACACACACACACACACACACACACACACACACACACACACACACACACACACACACACACACACACACACACACACACACGCACATTCAACCACATGCATGCATGCAAACACAGAGGACCTGTGCTGTCATTGCATTGCTGCTAAACTAAAGGCGGGGGGGGGACAAACTCGATACTGTGGTCAAGGAAAAGCAGCAGCAGAAGTAAAGGAGGGTGGGTTTGATAAAAGAGAGGTTCTAGTTGAAAGCACAGGAGCCAATCAATGGGAGGAGTGACGGAAAAGGTAGGAAATGAAATCAGACTGAGCAGAGTTAGAGTTCACCATTAGGAAAGAGTCATTGGTCAACTGCCTGCTAGTCGATTCACTGCAGAATAATTCAGCCTGACTGCCAACCAGCTCAGGCTGCTGATAATAGCTGCTAATCATGACAGTGAATGGATGTGTACTCTTTATACACCTTTGGCTGTCTTTCTCATACCGCTCCCACTCTCGCTGTGTCTCTCTCTCACACACACACACACACACACACACACACACACACACACACACACACACACACACACACACACACACACACACACACACACACACACACACACATCTGTCTCCTCTCTCACCCTGTAATGGGCTCTGAGTCAGGTGGAGATTGACACTTTTCATTCTGCTGCGCTCCTTTTGTGTCCAGCATTGTATTCATTCCACACAAACCAACGGTGGCCTCTCGGAGAGCACATTTCTGTGCACATCAGCTACATTTTGCATCAGCAAACAATGAAATGAATGATTACCATCTTCAATTAACTGGGCATTCCTGGGAAAGTGGAAAGAAGAGAAACAGAGCAGTAAATATTTCTTATTTGTTGTGCTGCCACTGGATTTTGCCACTCAATAATAGTCATGTAGCTGTCCTCCATGTCTTTGCAGCATGCGGCTGGGTGCAAATGGTCTTCTTTGGGCTTTTCTCTCATTATTACATTTCCTCATATATTTCAAACAGAGTGCAAGAGAGAGGCAGAGAGGGAGAAGCAGGGTAGAACAAAGAAACATCCTTCTTTGGGAGTGCTTGCATGAAAGTTGATCCTCAGATAAGACCCCCTGAACAAGGAAACTGAAAAGCCTCAGGGCCGTCCTTCGCCCTGCCTGATTGTAAAGCGTTTTAATTTGGGTTTCAGTGGACATGTGCCAGCTTTGGTCTGTCTGACCTGCTTGCGTGCCTTGGGCATTATGTGTTATAGACAAAATAGTTTCTAAAGTTGCATTTTCTAAAATTGATGAATGAGTAATTGAGATATATATATATATATATATATATATATATATATATATATATATATATATATATATATATATATATATATATATATATATATATATAAATAAAAGAGAGAGAGAGAGAGAGAGAGAGAGAGAGAGAGAGAGAGAGTATGGACAATATTAGAATTTTTTTGAAAATTCAATAAATTCCACAATTAACTATTTCCATTATATCCTCATGTAATCAGCAGCAGAATAGCCCACTGGAGAAATGTAACGCGGTATAGGACGTGCTTCCAAAGAGAGTTTTACAAAGTTTTGCTGGCTCAGGTCTGTGGAAGGCCAAAGGAACACGCAGCTAAATTTCGCCTGCCGTATAAAAGTGCTTGTCTCCAAACAAGCGGGCATTTCGCAGAACTGTTACATTATATCAGAACTTTTCTTCTGCCCTGTTTCTAAGCATCCCAAAACATCCACTGGAGATTAATTGTCAGGCCTGCTCACAATACACACAACAATTTTTTTTGGTGCTTGGCTCTTATCATTTAGTCTTCCGTTGCAGTTATCAGACTGGCCTTGACTTCATAATGCCTGTGTTTCCCACGGGCTGCAGCCCAACTGTGCTGAAAGAAATTCGCTTGTGTAACCACTTCACTGCCCCCCACCCTTTCATTCTCGCTGGACCCAACACAGATAGCCAACCATGAGAGCGGTGTTCTGCGCAAAGCAGGTGACAGGAGGTATATTCATACAATTTATTACCAGATGCGCTACGGAACAGGAGTTGCTCCCCCCGCACTGCTGCAAACCTCAGCACACAACAGTGAACCTGTGGGAGCTGGGAGCCCCCAGAATTCTTTTTTGGCAACATGTCAACGAGAACCTTTCTAACGACAAAGTTCAATTACTCACTTAACTCACTTTGATCCAGAACCGCTCTTGCCTCTGATTGAGGCCTTATCATGTGGACTGGCTAAGACGAGCCTTAAGCAAGCTCAGCCTTGAATAAACCGTTCAACAGTAGCACACAGTTGGAGCGCTGGCAAGCCCTTGTCTGATGGGCGTAGCCAATCGCAGGGGGAAAAAAAGTACGACTCCTAAACCAGCAGCAACAATGTTAACAAACTAACAGGGCAGTGATAAACTTCAGAGTCTTTGCGCTGCTGCAAAAACAGATGTGAGTGTGGAGAGGTTGTAATTTCAAGGCAAAAAACAAAACAAAACAAAACAAAACAAAAACATACTGTCAAGGCACAAAGGCAGAATTTGGGTTTCAGTGGAGTAAATGGAAAACCATCAAATATTAAAAAAACAAAACAAAACAAAACAAAAAACAAAAAAAGCTGTAGCCTAAAAGACCAAGCAGGCTGCTCTTCTTGGCAGCATAAAATCTGTGGAGTGAACATGGTGGGTTCAGTGTAAGAAATCTGACTGAAACGGGGAAAAAAAATCCTTCTTTCATTCATTTTGTAAACTCTAAATCCGCTTTAAACCAAGGAAACAGTCCCTGAACTAACTACTCCCTCGGTTTGCGCGCCTTGCCTGTCCTGGTCTAGTGTGCATAGCCGCGGTGGCGAGAGGAGGGGCGGGGAGCCGATCAGGGTGTGTGCGGAAAACGAGCTCCTGACAGCGGCCACAGGAGCAGCAGCAGCCGCTACGAGCCTGCTTTTCACCGGCTGGAAGAAGGAGGAACAGCTGCCCCTACCGGCTTCTTCTTTGCGGGTTACATGTAGCACAATACATATGAAGTCTTTTAGAATAAAACATAATAATAATCAAACAGGGTAGACAATGGTATACATGTGCTTTGATATTTTGGAAACAATTTTTAAAGATTTTTTTTGTATGAGTAGTTACTTTAAAAGTGGCTGAATTTCAGCCTTTCTTAGACTGTTTATTATTAATATTATTATTATTATTATTACTTGCATTAATTTTAGATTATTTATTTATCTATATATTTTGTCTTAAATATATAGCCTGTGTGGTGAAGCATATCCTTATTTAAAACTATATATTTATATATTACATTTCTATATTTTTATATGCGAATTTTGACAAGTACGCCAAAAGAGTAACCCGCAGGTTAAATACTTTGAGCCCTGTTATTGAATTTTACGTCAGAGGATATTTGCATTTAATACCCCTCAAACCACATGTTGGTCTGCCATGTTGTTAGTGTGACAGGCAGGTTTAAAGGAGTATAATTGCAGTCACATTGAGCTTTTATTGTCGCACACGGAGCTCCAGCCAAGCTTATTTCTGGCCCATATTCTTCTGTACCCTGGCAGGAAATCATCACGGAGCTCTAATCGCCGTTACATTAGGGGGTTTTCACCGGTGAAGCTTGCATCAGGCCTGCGCCCCAAGTCCTAATGGTAGGTAGGTGATGATGGTGGTGGTGGTGGTAATGGTGGTGGATGGTGAACCAGAGCAGCCATGCGCGCTCTGGCGAGCGTGAACAGTTCAAATTTCCATATATGTCCTGTCACAAGGGAGACCCCCCCTCTCTATTCTCCTCGCCCTCCTCTTTCCCTCACACACACACACACACACACACACACACACACACACACACACACACACACACACACACACACACACAGCCTCCCCCTCTGTCTCCCTCCTTTCTTTGTTCCCCGCAGATGATTCCTCTATAAGCTCCCCACAGGAGAGAGAGAGAGAGAGAGAGAGAAACCACACCACTGCCACCAAGCGGCCGCCGAGGCGCGTGCCACCGTGTGCGTGTGCTCTTTGTTAGCCCAACTAATTTTCACCAGCTGACATTATATGAAGAAGTCTTCGGCGTCTTCGCGACACTTTTGCAAACGCTTTCAACGTACGAGGCCGCGAGATCTTACCGCTTTAAATTTCGGGTGTCGGATCGAACCGCTGCTGAAGTGTCCTTGAGCAAGACACTGACCCCATGCTGAACTCTGGGGTGGAGAGGGGTGGTGGGAGGTATGTATGAGTGTGTGTGTGGGGGGTGGGGGGCTTCTGTCCTCCGGAGATTATCATATTATCATCAGAAGGGCGCATCCGAGACTCTTTCTGATTTCTTTTCACCAGCGTATCTGATGGATTACGCATCAGAATGATTCAATAAAGTGGAGACTATAGGCTGCGCGGGACAATAATTAAATTAGCTTTATGTATAACCCAGTTAATGAGCTGCTTAACGGCGAGACGTTAATTACAGATTCTATATGGCCCCGCTTCTTTCTGCAGGGCATCCCTTCCTTTCAGATTCTATAAGTGGAATTAATTATATTTTCGCACATTTAATTCACTCACGCCAGTCTGCTGGTTTATTTATTTATTGCATTTCTTTTTTTCTTTTCTTTTTTTTTAGTTCTTTTAAAAAATACAATTACTTGTGAGAATCACTAAAAGATCTTTCATACTTTATTAGAGCAGTAGGCAGTGCAGGCAAAAGGAGACAGAGAAGGGGGGAGATCGTTTTTCCAACAGGGGGCAGAGTCACTGCACAAAAATCTGCTTGTTCTATTCGCTTGCTCTCTGCCTATGTCACGTACGCACACAAGCTCAGTGCACACCGGTTCACGCACACTGTGGCAACGCTTCGGAACCTGCCGTTTCAAGCAATTTTCACCCCATACCTAAATGCCCCTTGAATATCCTTATATATTTATGTATAGCTAGACTACTGCGCTGTTTGTTTGTTATACCAATCAACTTTTGAAGCAGGTCAGCGACGTGCAAATTGCTTCAAGTGTTTCTGATCTGTGTTCGAAAAATGAAACTGAAAAGCTTCTGAGAGCCCCGCGTTTACAGCGTGCCGGAATGATTCAATAGACTTGATGCCTGACAAAGAAAGCACTTTTTCTTTCTTTTCTCCTGGGAGCCACCATTAAGTGATGTAATGTTTGGGTTTGGAATCACTTTACAGTTTTACAATAAAAGCGAAATATGAATCGCAGTGAACTTAGACTATTCTTTATTCTCCATTGGGCCTCATTGTTACACTAAGGTCCTGACCCCGGAGGCGGTTATTTGGGAGTTGCGGTTTCATGCTCCTCCATGCTTAATTCAATTAAAGTTGAAGTAAAATCTTCCTCTTTGGAGCTGAAAAATAAAAGAACCATCCATCCATCCATCCATCCATTCGCTTCCGCTTATCCTGGTCAGGGTCGCGGGGGGGCTGGAGCCTATCCCAGCTGTCATAGGGCGAGAGGCAGGGTACACCCTGAACAGGTCGCCAGCCTGTCACAGGGCCAACACAGAGAGACGAACAACCTGTCACACTCACATTCACACCTATGGGCAATTTAGAATAGCCAATTAACCTAACCCCAGTAAGTGCATGTCTTTGGAATGTGGGAGGAAACCGGAGTACCCGGAGGAAACCCACGCAAGCACGGGGAGAACATGCAAACTCCACACAGAGAGAGGGAGAGGCCTGGGCCAAGGTGGAATCGAACCCAGGCCTTCCAGATGGTATTCTATCTGTGAGGCAACAGCGCTAACCACTGCGCCACCGTGCTGCCCAATAAAAGAACCAGTGTGCCTATATATATATATATATATATATATATATATATATATATATATATATATATATATATATATATATATATATATATATATATATATATATATATATATATATATATATATATATATATATATATATATATATATATATATATATATATATATATATATATATATATATATATATATATATATATAATTGACATTTCATTCATTTAACCAAAAATACTTTCACATAGCTCTTGAATTTTCCATTGAATTTTTCATTTTGAATGGTCCATTGACAGCTAATGAGTGAGTAGGTTCTCTCACATTTTCAACTTCAAAAAGATTGAAAGAAAAAAAAAGTTTAATTAATGATCAGTTGGCCTTGGATGTATTTCAGAAATGAGAGCTTTGCTTTGATGTTAGAGTTCCAATTTTTGTGTAGTCTCAGACTGGCACTAACTAACCAACTAACTAACTAACTCTTCAATTAATGACAATGAAATAGTTTGAAAGGACTACATGTTTGATGCTTCCCTGATGTCTCCCTGATCTTAGCTGATCTCAGTGCTCATTCTATTTTGCAGATACATTCATGCTGTTCAGGTTTAAATTGCATTATTTTTCCTCTTTTTTTTTCTCCAGCATAAATGAAATATTTCTGCTCATGAATTTAAATTTGCAGGTTATACTTGTATACACCTTGTGCAGTTGATCAATGAAGCTAAAAGCAATTTGACTTTGTTGGTGAAATTCTCTTGTTCAAATAGGCTTTATTACCATGTCAAACCTTTACACAATCTTTCGTACTTTAAAGCTAAACTCAGTGGAATTCTGTGCATTTTGCTCTGAATGTGAGAGTTTTAAATGAGTCAGACAAATTAAGAACATCACAAATCTGCAGCTCACTGGACTCAGATATCTATCTCGCCAGCTAACCCTGCCAGTTATTACTGCGCATTGTAGAAAATTGCAGTCAGATGTTCATGGGTGTAGATTTTGTTTGAGCATTAGGGGAAGCACATCAGATGGTGGGGTTTGGGAGTCCTCCCCCAGGAAACTGTGAGCATCAGATTTAATTTCCAACATTTTGCATGTATGGTGGAAGTGCCTCTGTTTAAGTAAAGGGAAAAAACAAAAATCAGGCACCAGGTAGCAACTCAGCGTGCACTGGAATTTACTACAGTGAAGCTCTCAGGCACTCTGTGTCTCAGTTAACAGCATCCATGCTCAGTCAACACACATACAGACAGGATTTATTTTCCTGCTTTCAGACATGAAAGTCAGACTGTAAAGTGCTGACAGTTCTTTCTGATATCAGGCCACCTTTTTATGTGTTTTGTTTGTGGAAATAACCTGTTTAAACCCTCTCTGTTTTGATATATAAACCCCTGGATTTTTAAAGCTCAGGTTGTGTTTCTGTAAGATTTCTGCTCGTATTCAAAGCTTTTCTGCACACTGAAAACCTGCCACACGTGTGACCGTGTTTCAGGGTTTAAAGGAAATATTGTTTATTTCAGCTGCATTTGTTATTTGGACTGACTGAAAACAAACAAACAAAAAAAGAAAACATTGTAAAGTTACCTTCAGACTAGCAAACCAGCAACAACACCTCTAAACTAAAAAACAAACAAGCAAGCAAACAAACAACAACAACAAATCAGCAGCATTTATTTGGTTTTCAGACTTTTGTAGAAAAAATGTTAATATCAGACTTTCTTTAACTTTTTTTTATTATTACTTCTGGCTCCTCTATGATAAAATCTCAACCCTGTGTGTGTGTTTGTGCTTGGCAGGGATGATTGCTTTTACCGCAAATATTCAGCACTTTTATGAACTTAATATTTTATATTTTGGAAGTAATAAAAGAAGGTAAGCCCCCGTTTGAAGGAGCTGCTTGTTAAAAAACCATGAAAGTATCATCCCCATTAGAGTAAGAATTTAATTGTTGAAGAGAACAACTGAACTTTGCCCTGCTTATGTGATCATACTGAGAGGTATCACCAATCCTGCAGTAAACTGAATTTTATAAAAGCCTCTGAATCACCAAGCTTCAAGCAGAAATTAGAAGCTGATTTAACACCTTTTGCACTTTTACTGAGCTGCCCCCAAAAATGAGCTCAGGCAAGATCAGCATGGATGCTTGTAACTAACTGCATTTCCCCAGAATGTGCCTTCATGTAAGAGAAGGAGGCAATTAAGGGAAAGAAGCCACTTGCCTCCTCTATTTACATAATAGCTCATTTGCATGGTGAAATGCCACTGGATGAAAACAAACAAACAAAAGAGGCTTTAAGTGAGAAGATAAATCAAATATAGATTAATATTGAGCTTTTTGGACTCTTCTTGACTCATGTACATAATGAAATGGCATATGCTTTGAGTAAGAAAAGATTTTACCATCATGTGCAACTGTAGAAACATATAAACAAATGCATCAAAAATCAGTAAAATAAAAGGCATGCAATCAATGCAGACCTGAGTCTCCAGAAACAGATCTGAATGGCAGGTTTTTCTGCTCCATCACATATTCTTTTTCTATGTTATTATAATAGAAATAAATACATAGCAAGTAACAGACTCGATAAAGAAGATACCATGACAGCCACTGTCCTGTAAAGCTGGAACATTCATTGCCACAAATCCATGCAACATTCACACTGTCAGTCTAATTTGAAATAAATAAATAAACCAGTAAAAAAAAATGCTGTGTGTGTCCTTGAAAGCTGGTTTTGGGAATGCCTTGTTGTCGACAATGCACACATTCTCTTCTTAAAGGGGATGTTTATAGTTAGTTTTTCTGTAAAGGCAGTCAGTGATGAGGAATTATAGGTTAAACAGAGGGATCAGTCGACTCATTTGGTCTTCAGTCAACTGAGGATTAATAACGAAGAGAAAAGAGGAACAAAGCGGAACAGATTAAAGTGCAGATACAAAACTTCCCTATGGCAGGAAAAAAAAAAAAAAAACCAACAACCTGTAAGCAAACATCTGTCTGTCAGCAATATAAGATAAGACTTAATTCCCAAAACACGTGATTTGTTTTTGGTCTGAAAGTTTGCCACGTTGTTTGGACTTTAACGCGCAATGTGGCACCTCTGTGGTCAGATCTGGGCAGATCACATCTTTCAGCAGCTGAGAGATTTTTGTAGGTTAGCTGGACTGTGTATGGCCTTGTTAAAGAGGTTAAAAAAAATGAAAATAACTTCATCAGTAGATAGTTAATGTTAAGAGAAACTGTGTTTCCGCTGAGATAACATAAATGACTCATAATGAAAAGGAAACACATATGGGTCAGACTTCATTCATGTGTTAAACAGATCAGTTAGAAAGTGGTTGAAGTAAAAAAACAGAAGTGTTAATTTATGCGGCTGACGGGATATTTTTTTTTTTAACGAGACTTTTATTCTGAAGAAATTAGAAACTATATTCAGACTATATATTACACTGTATATGGCAGCAAATGTGCAACAATATTGAGCCTCGCGCAATGTGTGACGTGGAATTACATATGTTGACGTCAGGCTCATGACGCAGATTTACGCCGGATAGGAAAGGGGGCGGCGGGGGCTTGGAATAAGAGCTATTAAGAAAGCCGAGGTGGCAGTGGAGAGACGCGTCTTGGAGGAAAAACGCAACAGCACTGAGTGAGTGAATGCTAATCTATTTCACAACCCGACCCGGAGCCAAAATGGACTTTGGACAAAGCGCGGAGTCAGAGGTCACTCCGATAGCTGCAGCGTGTGTGGCCGCGCAATAGACTGCAGTCCCGAGCATTCCTGGATAATCAACGACAGGCAGACCACGAGCTCACTGAGGGGATGTGATGCAGCCTAAAATTAGCGTTGTAATTTATGCAAACAGCGGCGGGCAACAATTGAAAACTATAAATATATTTTATATCTTTTAAATTACTGCTGGAAGTCATAAAAATATTTAAGTGTATGAGTTCATGAAGAAGAAACAGACAAGCGCGCGGGGAGGGGGGAAGAAGGGAAGGGGGGGTAAATGAGAATAAATAGTCGCCAATACAGAGTCAAGTGTTTGCTGAATCAGTGGTGGTGGTGGGGCTCGGCTGCAGTTCTACTTCCTGTGTGGAAAAGGGAATTTCCTTTCCTACCAGATTTATACTTGTCATAAACTGCGTTATGCAGCGATTAAACATACGCAAGCCTGCGTAATGAAAATTTAAAAGTGACCTATTTACAGATGACCTCATGACTGCCTCGAGACTCTGGCGAGGTAGTTTCCGACACACACAAAAAAACGTCGGTCACACGTCATAAATAAATATATATATATATATATATGATCTGTGCAGAATAACTACAAAAACACACACCAGCTCAAAGGGTGAAGATGTCCGTGCACGTCTCAAACGCGTACATTTCGTCTTATCTGGACCTGTACATTAGAATTATCATGGGAACTCACCTGAGCAAATCAGATGGTTGCTTTAGACAACTGTGACGTTACGTAGAAGATAGAAGTTCCTGGAAATTTTTGAATGAGTTAGCAAAAGATTTCAGTATATCCTCTGTGATATAGCGATAATTAGTGAGGTAAATCTGGATATGCAATTCTTTGCAAATGACGCTCATTGCCGGAGTATCTTTTACACGGTCCACACCTTAATCAATCACCCATGATCACATCTGCTCATCCTGGTATGTCTAGATTTCATAGGGTGGATGATAGGGGCATAACCTTATGCTGGTGTCACGTTCTCAATTAAAGGGTTAGGCACTGTGTAGAAATATAGCAAAACAATACATACAGAGTTATGATGAAGAAGGACTGGGAATGTCTTCACTTTGATGTCTGGACTGCACAGCAGAGGCATACAAAATATCTGCGTCAGAGCTGCATGAACTGTAACTGTAATGGAGCAGCTAGTGTTGAACAGGAGAATAAAATAAATAAGTATGTATTGGGCATTTTGATTGATTGATTTATTTTGTATTTATCTTTCTGGAACGTAACTTAATGAAACGTACCTGCCCCTTATAGTGTATCCCTGGCTGAAGAATTGAGCAATACTGATAGGCAGCAACTCTTAAACCAAACATCCCAGTATCAGTGTGATCAATGTTAAACCCTCGTGGATAATATTGCTTAAGGAGAGGTATGTGTGAATACTTAGAGGTCTCGGTAATACCAGGGACAACTGTAACGCATAAATCTCGCAGTCAGCAACAAGCCGTGGGGTGATTATACTGGATATAGGGTATAAATCTAAATAAAACTGCATGGCAACAGCTGTTAAACTTATCCATGGTACCGACAATGGAAAAGCTGGGAGGTGGGGGTGGGAGGGGGGGTCACACATGTTAATTAGATGTTTTTATTTCTATCATTGTGTTGCATAATGCAGACATAGCAGAAAACTTCACATATTTCAGTTTTATGTTAAGTGGAGGTTCTTGGAGAGGCATTTAATCCCACTTTGGAAACACCTTTTTTTCCCAGCTTGAAGTGCTCTGAGGATAAAAAAAACAGTGATCACTCAGAACGCTGAGAAGCAAACTTCGGGCGGAAAAAAAAAACACTCCCTTGGATGTCTTCTCAGGGATCCGCAGTAAGATGTAGTCTCCTGTCCATTTGCCAGACCCCGGGTCTGTCTCTCTCTTTCTCTCTGTAATATCCCCAGCTCCTCGCTCTTGCAGCCCTCTGCTTCTCCACACTCTACATCAGCTGATCCATCACGTGGTCTGATGTCGTGGGTCACCCTTTTGCAAAATGGAGTTGTCTGAGTCCGTGCAGAAGGGGCTACAGTCTTTAGCAGACCAGTCCGTCTTCGACCATAGCAGCTTCCAGGTGCTGGTAGACGTGTCTTTCCGGAGTCTGCTTTCCTCTCACGGCGACCCTACAGTCCTCGGTGAGCTGTTGCCTCTCTACGCGGCGCTGCTTTTGTCTGTGCGGTTGCTTCCGGTTTCCCTCCGGGTGTGAGTGTGCAGCGGAGCTGCCTCAATATTTACGAATTTTTACGGCTCTGCTGCGCGCTGCGAGTTAACGCGGTGGATTCCAGCGTTTATATTAAGATCTTTAATGAGGCCAAGTGGCTGAGCTAGGCGACAGCCGCCCATCAGCTGCGTTAAAGCGATAGTCTTTTCGAGCTGCCTGCTTTGCATTCAGCAGCAGTCACACAATCACACACGGCCAATCGGGATGCCTTTTGTCATTTAAACTGGCATCAAGTCTACTCAGCATATTAGAAAGACTACGTTGGCTATTTTAGACACTATTCATCAGATCTGATCTTAGATACGCGTCCGATGGTTCGCTGTAATCGCTCTCAGCAGACCAGCCAAGCGCTCTGCATACTGATGTTGTTGATCGGCTTGAATTTGTCTTTTAAATATGAATTATGCAAAATGACAGCAGTCTTTGCCCACTGTATGCTCCGATTTATTTATTTTTTTTTAATCATAGCTGCTTCGGTTGTTTTTACAGACCATGTGTTGTCCAACCTCTGCAGCATCCAAACTCGTTTTTACGGCGGAATTATTTAGAAAGTGAAGTGCTCACTAGACAAACAAACAAAGGACCCCCGGCTGATGCAGCCGAGGGGGGTCCCATTCACATGCAAATCATCAATGATTTCCATTCTGCACGTCAGTCTGGAGAAGCAAAGTATGGATCGGAAAGCCTACATCACATGTACACCAATCAACACGTCTGTTCCGCCGAGTAAGAATGCTGTAATGCAGGGTGACGTCCTCCTCTTCCTCATGCCGTCTTTTTGTCATTTCAGATCAGCCCGAGCTGAAACAGGTCGACCAAATCCTGCTGAAGCAGAGCCACACGGCTGCGACCACCTTCATACTGGAGGCGGTCAAACAAAACGCAGACAAGTCCACCATAAGGTATCATACAGAGGATTTACTGTGCATCTTGTGTGCGGTTGGTGGTTATAAATTAGACACAAACAATCTTATCTGTTGCCCCTGCGGAAGTCTTCCTCCTGTAACACACGTGGCAGCCTGTCATTATGATACAGCTGTATCCTGTAGCCTTACTGCCCATTATTTATTCCTTTATTCATTTTTTTACATCCCGCCGTGCATGACCCTGACCTTAAACCTAACCATTTAAAGCCATAAATGACGCGCAAAGCGCCTGAAGTGGAAGTGGCGCGCTGTTTATACGCAGTTCATTACATCACGCGGAACCAAAAATCACGCCGTTTGCATGCTTCTGACAACATGCAAGGACACAGTAATGTGAGCCACCGAATCCCTCCCTAAAGAGATTATTAAACCCTCCAACACTGCATCTTGCAATTAAGCGTGTGATTTTTTTTTTCTTTATATCTAATTACTGCAGGGCAAAGTGAATCACAGGTTTAGTAAACCATCGGTTGAGTTCTGGGTATGCGCCCCGTGTGTCCCAGATCTGAATGAGGTGATGGGATGTTGTGTTTGTGTAGCAGCACCTGTTCTGCGGCTTAGTAATTGTTAGCTTGGAGGAATTATGAAGGATCTTTAAATTGCCATTAAAGTCATCTTGCCTGCAGCAAATGGATGCACATGGATTTGCTGCACTTACATTTTACGTTGATCGGTTGTATTATTTGTATATCTAGTGAGTTTCTCATAGCTGCCCTTAGAATTTTACATTTTTTCAGTATTTCTTTTATTTTTTTATTAAAGATGGTAAGATTTTCTTTCCTGATCCCAGTGGTGTTGGATGTTCAAGATGTAGGGATGAACCGTGTGTATGTGAGGAACAAACAAGACTCAGTTTAAATCTATAAAACGCTTTAGGCTTCTAGGTAAGTGTTTTTGCGCATTCCTCGTCCACAGTGTAACTGCACGCAAGTCGGTTTTCAAAGTCTCTGCTGACTGAACCTGTGCCACAAGCAGGAGTAAAGCAATTGTTCCCTGAAGCTCTGCTTTTGGATAAAGAAGGGAATGCATGGAATACTGGAATCTCCATATGAACCTCCTACTGTTTTATATAAAGCTGTGTAAGGGGAATTCCTGTCTGTGAATCAGTTGCGTGGTAAAGTGTTTTCTCCTTTCAGTTCCAGCCTTGAAGAGCTCACATTCAGCGCAGAGCGGATAGAAATCTTCTATAGCGCCTATCAGGTATGCCTACATTTCAAACCACGACGCATTTTTTGAACGCATTTTCTTTTGTGCCACACTTACCCACAGCTTATTTTGGCTTGTCTGGTTTTTCCAGAAACATAAAAAAGATCTGGAGCGTCTTTTAACAAGGTAAGTCAGCGCTGCGTGTTTGGAGCTGTCAGCGCTTAAGAGATTTGTGAGACCGATATTATTTTAAGGTGTTTAATTTGCTCTCTGGGGATGTCGTCATACCGACGTTACCCGGAGTTTATTTATTTTTAATTAAGTATTATATTTATTTTTGTAAAGGCTCATTTTCAGATTTGCACAGTTATTAGCGACATGATTTGACACGAAAAACGGGATATTCGAGGTCAACTCTTTGAAAGACTTGGAGTGGATGTGCTAATATGGGAGGAAGAGGAGACAAGCTGTTGCTCTACTCAGTAATGAAGCGTGATTTTCTGCAGCGTGATTAACTGTCATGTAAATGCAGATTTATGACGTGCTAACAAACAGCTGTTTGTGAATGAGCCGGGATATCTGCAAACGGATTTCATTGCAGACAATCATATTTTCTTAAGTTTACAGAAGCAGCGAAGACTCAGTCTTTCTCGTCTTTCTCTTGTAGCATAGGAAGGCGTCTGCCTCACGTTAACGACGTTTCGTGGCGCCTGCAGTACCACATGAAGGTGAATTCAAAATGCTTTTTTTTTTCTTTGTCTGTTTGTCTCAAATTTGTTGCATGATTCTAAAATGTTGTTTCTCTGACAGAATGCACAGGTGGACAAGGTCAATGAGCCTTTCTACTTGATATCATTGAACACTGAGGTAACAGCTGCAGCTTTATCTCCTGCTTTCCAGCTTTTTTTTATGAAGTCTGGTATGTTTCAGTGGGTAACACAATCATGTTTGTTTGTTTGTTTATTTTTAGAATGAAGGCTCCTCAGAGGACATCAACTTTAGCTGCACAGTGGAGCAGCTACAGGTAGAGGAAAACAGCGTGGACACTTGTTTTGCAGTTACTTAGTACCTGAGCCGTTACGCACTGCAGTCATAGACAAACAAACAAACAAACAAGTAAACAGTCCGAACACGGAACTGAGTGCTCTGAGGTAGCTTTCCTTTTCGAAGGGGGGCATCTTTCAGAGAGAATCCATGTGGGAAATTCTATCATTGTGTCTGTGGAGTCGATATTTTTTTCTTCACGATAATCTGATTTTCATTGGCGCACGAGTGCATAATTCCATAGTTTTAGACTCACTGTAGCAAGCCTTAAACAGAAAATAACGGACAGAAACCGATTTCATATTAAAAAAAAAAAAAAAAAAAAAAAAGGTAAAAATGTTTTACACTCATCATGGAAAAATCAGCGGAGCCTTTTCTAAAAAAAAAACAAAGCTGCTGATATCAGTGGCTGTTTGATGATTCTACTTCTTATTCATAGGTTTGACCTATGAATAATAACGTGGGCTGAGATCATCTCAGTGCACCTGAATGCAACTCCCCAGTCGTCTTCAGTCTAATCAGCCTAAATCTAAATTCTTAAATTAGTCTAATTATTATGCATTAATAATTGAGATTTTTATAGCTATTCTTATTTTACTGGCTTTTTATTCCTACTGAAAAAAATACTGATCTGTGTTTGCTTGCTTTCAGGATTTGGTGGGGAAGCTGAAAGACGCTGCCAAAAGCGTGGAGAAAGCCAGTCAGATGTGATGGCATGGTCTCCAGTTTCCTCGCTTCCAGCGTCATTTGTTCATCTCTTTACAGCTTCTTTTATACCTGCGACTGACGTGTCATATTTGAGAATTGTTCATCCAACAAGTGTGTTTAAAAGAAAAATAAATACTCCTTTGTTCTTTGAGTCATTTCACTGTTTGGTATGTTCAGTGTCTCCAAGAATTTCCCCTTTTAGAGGAAAAGTATTTTAATAAACGTTTAGTTTGGATATGTGGACAGTAGAGGAACTATATCCTCGCGTTGTTTAAACAACCTCAGCAGGATTTTTGCCATAGTTTCATGACAGCAGCATATACATATACATTTCTTTTTTCCTGAAGCATTTGTTGCCACAAGAGTTTCAGCCCAGCCTTTTCTGGAGGAGTCTATTTTTAAAAGACTATGATCAGAGATCTACGGCTTCTTCTTGCTCCATAAGAATTTCGGTCCATTCCCTCAAAAAACTCCCTGCGCTTCCTGCGTCCACCTCGGCTGAAAAGTTCAAAGCTCCTCAGCTGAAGCAGCACGGCGGCTCGGATTCCATAAACATCCGAGATGCCTTCGTTTTCAGCGGCTCCCGCCGAAGGATAAAGGCTCCAATTCATCAAGTGGAAGTTGTGGCGTTTTTTTTTTCTTTTCTTTTTTTTTTTTTTGCAGATGTCAGGACAGGCTGTGACAAAGGTTTGACACCAGGGCCATTTGTCATATTGGCGTATTTTCACCAAGTGCGTGGGTCTTCAAAGCAACGATCAGGAGAGATTAATAAGGCAGCCACTTGGTGCCTGAATAGCCTCCGTGTCACCGTGAAAGAACTGACTCATTTGATGGCCAAAACGACACGAACTTGCGCTTAGCGCGTGTGCTGCTGTTATTTTTGACATCAGAGAGAGGAGGGCAGACCAATAGCCTACTTTCTAAAGCTACGTCCTCCAACCATAGTGCCATTATTTTTGGATACGTATCAGTACATATTAAGGTTTGTTGTGCTGAAAAGCGGACCAAGCTGCATGGATGTGCACCGTGTGTTATTTTAAATCGTGCGTCACACTTTTTGAAAAGACCAAAATAGATCAGCAATAATTTTTGAGAGCCCTTCGCAGCTGCTCTGTGTCGTTTTAGATAAAAAAAAAAGGCACAGACAGCTGAGATTTTCAAAATATTTATTTGTATATTATTTGTTAAAAACACGCCCATACGTACATATATGTGGGTTTTTTAGTCTTAGTCACTTTGCACATACGTAGATTACAAGAAACAGCATACACCGACAGTAATTTCTAGGCACCCTTAAGCAACCAGACCACGTGACCAGAGCGGGGCGGTCGAACTACAAGCCATTTTGGGGACGGTGTCAGTTTCCACAGAGCACACACACACTGCTGCATTTTACTGGGGGCGAAGCGGATATTTTGGAGGCAAAGTTATCGGTGCCGAAGTGGGAACCTTTCCGAGCCGAAGCCGAAGGACCGGGATCTTTTGAAGGCGGCCATCGGATACGCACACGCCGCGCAATCGCCGAGGAAACGGGGAGTTTTTATTCGCACATCTGAAATGCGCTCCAGTCCGCCGTGCGCTCTCCGCCACTGACAGCGTCTGCAGCCTGCTTCAAGATGGCGGCTCTACTCCTATTCATTTTCTGCTGATCGCCTCCCAACTTTCATTGTCTATTCGCCTCAATACCCACCGATTCCCAGCCGAGCCTTCAGGTACGTCTCCTTCGATATCGTCTCTAACTAACAGGAGTAGGAGGCGAGGTTTGGGCTTTTTGTCTTTGTGTTTTTTTCTACGTCCAGCGGTGGATGTGGAGCTTTCAACGGTGGCTGCAGCGATCACCGACGTGGAGCTCCGTGTGGGTCTGCGCACCACTTTTTTTTTTTCTTGTTTTGCAAAAGATGTTCCCCGCTCGGCTATAAACGCCAATTAAGAGTCGCGCACACTCGTTCCTGCTTTATCTATTGTTCAGTTACGTGTCTGTATAAGTTGGTCACGGTTTGGACTTGCATTGCGTCGTTTGGATTTATGTAAAGTGGAAGACCTCAGGCGAACCAGGCTGGGTTGGCTGCGATGTGAGGAGCAGCAAGTGCTTCAGACGGTCCTTGTGCGCTCCTGTTTCCACACAGCGCCTTCATTTTATAGAGTTTGGATCTTTGGGGTGCTGGGAATTAGGTGGCATGTTGGTTTTTGGGGAATACGACCGGATGTTGGATTTATTAACTTAACTTGGATTGCTCCCACGAACGTGCCAAGGAGGCAAACCGTTTCAAGCGAGCATAAATGTTTCATGACGGCTGCTTGGTAACCACTGGATCATCGTTAAACACACGCAGTGGCTGTTTATGTTTTGGTTTGTGACGATCTTGATTGAGAAGGATGGTTAATTTTTAAAGAAAAAATTAAGAAAAAAAAATTGGCGAATACAAAGGAGTGGCTGTGCCTCACCAGGCAGTCTGAAGCAGTGGTAATTCCAATCAAATTCACATAAGCTGTAACCAACACGGACTGTTTGTCTGTCAATTAAAAGCTCATTATGGATTGCCGTAATTCTCACCTTTATACGGGTTGTGTGTTGGCGCACACTGTAGTTCCCAGTCTGTTGATAGACGCGAGCTTGTGTTTCCTCTGTAGAGGGGGGAAAAATGATAATTTTTACCCATGAACGCTGGTGGGGACCTTGTGTGCTGTTAATGGGTTAAATGAATCAGTTTCCCCCCGCTTGGTTTTTGCAGGTTGACAGGCTCACATGTGTGTGTGGAAAAGCAGCGATCATGTAGCCTAACAGACTGGAGGGTTTGCACGGAGTAGGGAGCCATCTACACAGAATACGAGTGATTCCTTTGACAGATTTCACTCATGTGATCAGTTAGGAATCAGGAGCCACGGTTTTCTAAATGAACTCACAGTGGTTGATGTGGGACTGTGAGGTGTTTTTTCTTCTTCTTCTTTTTTTTTCCCCATCTCGGTTTTAATTGGGTTATTTCCAGCTGCCGTTGATCTACATGTAAGGGAACGCTTTACAAGAGGAACTGGTTTCGTCTGGGAATAAATGAGGTTAGCATGACTTTTATGGGTCACTTCAACAACCGATGGAAATCTCTCATTTAACCTGGCTGGTTTTGAAAGAATCAAAGATTTACTAGTTGTGGAGAAATAATTGATGGCGTGCTTTCAACATCAACTCCACGATTAAGCCACATTTTCAGTTTTAAAAAGAAGGGAGCCTGTGTTGTGCACAACCTCTGCGTTCAGCGTATTCCTACCTGAGCCTAGACTGTGTTGTTTGATTGTTTGCATTCAGCAATATTCGTTCCCAAAGTTAATTCTTTTCTCTCTTTTAAAAAAAATTTTTTTTTAACTTTATTTGGATTTCTGGGTGACTTGACTTGAAGTCTTATAAAGTGAGCAGGCAGCTCAGCCACGGGCAGAGGGGGAGAGCAGTTGTCCAAACACCAGTCAATCGATTAATGGCGCAACAGGCTCCCTGCATATATGAGGACATTATCCATCATTATCCAAGTGTGAGGCATCCTTTTGAACAGATTTGCTGTCCAAACTTGCCCGCAGTGGTCTGTTCAGAGGCGGCCAGGAGAGGTCGGTTGGAGCATTGAAAGCAGCCGGGACTCGGGCACGGTGCCGACCGTAGCTCCATAAAGTAACAGTGTGGGTTCCGAGCTGGACAGACTGGCTTTCATCCAGCGTTTAAAGAGGGTCACCCGCTCTTGTTCAGTCTTTACCCCCGATAGACTTTTAACGATTGCCATAATAAAAAAAAAAAAAAAATCTTCAAATGACAGCACCCAGCTGCCATAATTGTTATAAGTCCAACTTTTTAAAATGTGCGCAGAGATGATAAACTGTTAAGATTATTATTTCCCTGCCTCTCAATGTGAATTTGTCTGCTGGCTCGTAACTACTTGAATAAACTCAACTTAGCAGCGGGTGACTTACTTTCCCGCTGGCGCTTTTGTTGTCCCCCTCAGCAAAGTGAAACGCTACATTTGTGTTTAATAAACGGATTGTGTGATGCCTGAATTGAAAATGGCGCAGAATAAATAGTATCTCATGACCCAGTGTGCGCCTCAACTTCAGCGCAGTCGCTGCCGTCTGGCCATGTTGGTGCTACGCGGTGTTGATGTTCGCGCACACGCTGTGAAAAAGACGGTATAAAACAGAGATCTGTCCCCCGGTGGGACACGTCCACTCCTCTGTGTGGATAGATACGCGAAGCTCTTGTAAACACGTCGGGTGTGGGCTTTATTTGCCCCCCTTTTAGAAGGAAACCCCGCAGCCCGTTGAACCGATACAAGCTTTTTTTTTTTTTTTTCCTCCACAAAATGGCAGCCGTGCTGTCGGCAGCCTGGCAGTCCAGCGGCTGCGTGTGTGTGCACGGAGGGACTCAGAGTCTCGGTCCCTCTTCATTCCCGCTCTGCACACCGGCAGGACTGGCCGTGTTGTTGTTTTGGTGAGACATCCTGTCTTGTTCTGGTCACTGGCGACGAGCCATGTGGGCTAAAAAGCAAAGGGGTTGCCATAGAAACGCTCAGGTTTCCCCGTAGCCTGTGTGGCACACCTGACGCAGTAAGTGGGTACCTCGTATTGTCCCTCTTTCACCCAGTCACCACGGTGCGCCAGAACCCGATATTAGCCCACTAATATTAACAAAATGCCCCGTTTCCTACCGAATATGGTAATCTAATGAATGATTTATCAACTGAAGATGAGGTTTTGGTGCTTGATGGATCTAATTTTCAGATTGTGTCTCATAGGTTTTAATTTTTCCACATTTGCGCTCTTATTTAAAACCATTTCAAACTCGCTTAGATTAAAACGTCCGAATTCCAAGAGTGCGTGCAAATATGAAGTTACGACACCTAAATATTCCCGTGCCATGCCTCATATTTGAATCCCAGAAAGCTCGACTATGGCCGCTGCTGTGACGTGAATAAAGATGCTGATTTAAGATGAAGCGAAGGAAGGGCGCGCACAGCTCCATCGATCTCAGTGGCAGTGAGTGATTTATGATTATTCACTGCACTTCGCTGCTGCCTATCAATCTAGCACCGAGTACCTTTCCATCTGCTTATTTTTGGGTCAGCATAAAAGATGATGTTGCGTTGACACAGTCAAGCAAACAGCGGCCACATCCAAATGGATTACGCTCTGCAGTCGTGCATGCTTTGTTTGACTTTACCCTCTTTTGCACGCAGGGATTGTTGATCCTTCCTCTCAACATGCATCGGACGACTAGGATAAAGATTACAGAGCTCAACCCTCACCTCATGTGCGTCCTGTGTGGAGGATACTTCATAGACGCAACCACCATCATCGAATGTCTTCATTCATGTGAGTTCTTTATGTATTTTTTTTAGTGGGTTCATATCACTTGGAGGTGCTA
The DNA here is from genome assembly GCF_007364275.1 of Archocentrus centrarchus. NCBI lineage: Eukaryota > Metazoa > Chordata > Actinopteri > Cichliformes > Cichlidae > Archocentrus > Archocentrus centrarchus. The sequence continues at coordinate 28,952,404 of NC_044365.1, forward strand.
AATATGAAATATTTTCTTTCTTTCTTTTTTACTTTTTTTTTTTTTTTAAATGCTGCAAAATAGATTCCTTGCAGCAGTACTTAAACTACATCTGTCTGTTCAGGAAGTGCTTTCAGAGCCATCAGATATTAACAGGTTCTTCTTCTTCTTTTTTTTCCCTGTGTTTTGCAGTCTGCAAGATGTGCATTGTGCGCTATCTGGAAACCAGCAAATACTGTCCCATCTGTGATGTACAAGTGCATAAAACCAAACCGCTGCTCAACATTAGGTGAGAACTCTGCTTACAGTCTCAGCTGTCTCCCTTGCTGTTTTTAATTTTTTTGGGTCCCTATAAACGTGGTTATAATAGTTTAATGCAGTAACAAAATCTGTTATTGTCTCACGATGGCTTGTATTTATTCACTTAATTATGGTTTTTTTTTTAAATGTTCTTTCTAATCAAAGAACTTTCATGCCTCTGCAGTCTTAAGCTACCACATTCTTTATTTTCTGCTTCCTTCCCTTTGTGGGTTTCCCATTGTACAGCTGCATCAGCCACTCATTTAACTATTCAGACATAAGAAACATATGTAGACACAGGGACAATGTGCATAATGTTTGAGGTTTCCACAGCCTTGAGTACTAGGTATTGCTCTTTTCTTTCAGATAAGAACTGGGTTTGAATGCTTCTCTTCTTCCCCATAGGTCTGACAAAACTTTACAGGACATTGTGTACAAACTGGTGCCTGGTCTCTTCAAAAGTAAGTGCACGACGGTCAAACTGCATTTTTAACTGTTCAATCTGACTTTTGCACACATGCCAGTAGAAGGTTGTTCAGCAGAACCGTGCTGCCTCTGCAAATGAGTGCATGCAATTGCATTTGCATACGAATCCATGGTGTCGTGGAAACGTTTGCATTTAAAACCTTGATGATGATTTGTTTTGAATTTGTAAAGCACAGTGCTGTGTTGAACTGAGATGACATTGAGGGCTGTGGTCATCAAATTGGGTTGTTTTTCTTACTTTGAGCACCATACATCGATTTAAAAAGCTCTCAGAAAGGTTTATGAAAAACAGTTTTCAGTGCCGTGTCTCATATTACTCATCTGTAAGATAGAAAGCTGGGAGACACTGGCAGTGGACCGCATGCCAGGCTTTTAAGGCTATTTCTGCTGTGTGTAAATAATCCGTTATTTTACCCAATCTGCAAAATAAAATCACTATTTTCCATCAAAGTTCACATCTGTGCCACTGTTTTGATGCAAATTATCTTGTGTTTTGACAAATATGTTCAGATTAATCCTGCAAATCAGAATATGAGAGCAGTGTGAACTTTGTGCACACTCGCTGTTCTCGAAATAAGGTATTTGTGGGAAATGAAAGTGAACAGCTCAGTAGTAACTTACCTTTCTGAATGTGTTCAGATGAAATGAAGAGGAGAAGAGACTTTTATGCAGAGCACCCTGTAGATGGTGAGTCAGAAAGCAAAACTTCGTTTTCTTTTGACAAAATATTTTACATGTCAGCGAGTCTGCTGAGCTGTAAATGAAACATACGCACCAGCCTCACATCTGTGTGTGTGTGTGTGTGTGTGTGTGTGTGTGTGTGTGTGTGTGTGTGTGTGTGTTTTTCTACAGCGTCTAATGGAACAAATGAGGATCGTGGTGAGGTGGCAGACGAGGACAAAAGAATTATCACAGACGACGAGATCATCAGCCTCTCTATAGAGTTCTTTGATCAAAGCAGGTAGGCTTGCATTTAAAAAAAATATTGTCCAATATTTTTAGAGGTTTATTTTTAATAGATACAGTCACTTTATGCAATGCTTACAAATATTGCTCTAGCAGATATTATTTGTCTCATCAAGATGATTCATTAGGGTGATCAAATCCAGCCTAACTGACTCAGTTTTTGTATTCAAGTGGCTTTTGTCCATTACTCACATTTAATTGTGTGTAAATTTTACCTCCCATTCAGCATTTTTATTTGACTTAATATTTGCAATTTGCCTAAAAATATTTGCTACGCAGTAATACCTCACAAAAAAAAAAAAAAAAAAAGACACCAAATCTGAAATACCACACGCAGCATAGCACTTAAAAAAAATTTTTTTTTAAATAAACTTTCAAATTTTGAATTTTATTGATAATTCTTTGTTTTAGTTTTGGCACATGATGATATGAGAGAGCTGGAAAGTTAATGTTTTCCCCTCTGTTTATGCCGCACAGACTAGGAGGAGCAGTGGAAGACAAACAGTCGAAAGATCAGGTATTGTTTGTCAATTTTTTTTTTTTATTTTACACTGTTTACAATTTAAGAATGAAACAGCCTTTGAATAAGTCAATAATCTGACATCTGTGTTGCCAAACATTGATTTTTCCCTCCAGTGGTAAACACCTACGTTGTTTTAAGGTGGACCAGCCTGCCTGTAGATTCTAGTCACTGTGCATAAATATTTTAATCTTCACATGTATATGTATGATTTTTTTTTTTTTGTTACACTTCATTTGATCTGCAGGTGGCTAATAAGAGGTACCTGCAGTGTCCAGCAGCCATGACAGTCATGCATCTGAGGAAGTTTCTGCGCAGCAAAATGGACATCCCAAACACCTACCAGGTCTCTTTCTCTGTATTTATTTATTTTTTGTGTTATTGTTTTTTAGGGATGCTCAATATAAATGTATCTGAAACAACTGGGAATTACATTTGCTTTTGATGCACATATTAACTGATTTCCTCTGAGAAAATATTTTTGTTTAAAAAAAAAAAAAGACTTTTTTTTTCTCTTAAGGTTGAAGTCATGTATGAAGATGAGCCTCTGAAAGATTACTACACGCTAATGGATATAGCATATATCTATACTTGGAGAAGGGTAAGAAGTGTTTTGGCACATTTTTAGGCAAAATATGTTAACTTCTTTTATCTTAATACAAATTTATTGCCCTTTAATTGCAGTGTATTAAATTATTTTATTTATATTTAATTTGTCAAATATAATTACCTCCCTTTGTTTTAGTTAATGTATTTAAATGCAATTTGTTTTTCAAAATAAACTTATTGTTAACAAAATTAGTCACTTTTTAACCTCACGATATAAATGGAAGATTCTTGCATTTTAATTGCTGATCTTCTTAAATTTTCTGTTGTTTTTTGCCAGCATTACTTTAGTTATTTATAACGCTAAATATACTAATGGGAGACTGTTGGAGGAAGATGGTTCATTCAAGTCATAATAGATACCAAAATTTCAAATAATAATTAAAAAAAACAGATGGTGCATACAGAGTGGCTAATCTCTGATGCATTTGATTCTTGTTATTTCCTAAGAAAATTTGGAGACCTGCTTCATTCAGCCGTCAGAGGGTATTTAGGACATTCTGAAACTCACCTTTAACATCTGGTAAAAATCAACATGTGCATTTCCACTCAGTCAGTTTGGAAAGGCTTATTATTCGAATTTGTTTGGACAAAAGCCACTTGGTATCATGTTTTTGTATTCAACCTGAAATAATATGCATGTTGAATATATTTTGTTTTTATGTTACCCCCTTTAATCCTCACTATAGTGGCCAATGGGGGTCGTTTATGATCCTTTTATGTACATAAATATATTTAAATGGCTCCATTTGTGTTTACTACACAATGTCACGAACATTCTACAATGTTTTAATGTAACTAGTTATGGTTTTCCATCCTTTTTATGCAAAAAAAAAACAAAAAAAAAAACGGGGAGTGCACCAGATCTTTATACCATATGTGGCCTTTCAACTACAAACTCTTCATACATACACAGATCAGTACTATGGATGCAGTATTTGGATAACTGGGCTACAAATATTGTCCAAATATCCTTGAAAGCAGCAAGTTAGTCCATTGGCCGTTCTTTCTGGTCTGGTTGTCAAACTGCAGGTACTCCAGGAAGTCTCTGGATCTTGTTCTAGTTCTGTTGTGGTTCCCTGCAGAACATTACAACGTAGTGATTAGAAATGGAGAATCAAAGCGTATGATATTTAAAAATTAAATGACTCCACACACTTTCCCACGATCCTTAAAAAAAAGCCACAATGACACAAATAAATACAGCCTGCTGCAGGGGTTATGTTACACGACCCCGCTCCTTCACTTCAGGGTTAATTTAGTAAGTAGATTTTTTTTGCCCCTCTGCAGAACGGCCCGTTGCCGCTGAAGTACAGAGTCCGACCCAACTGTAAGAAGATGAAGGTTGGCCACTCGCAGCAGGAAGGGCAGAACAGCGCGAGCAGATCCGGTCCGGAGAGCGACTCAGCCAGCGACAAAGCCGGGAGTCCAGCCGGGGCTCCGTCCACGTCCTCGTCTCTGCCGAGCCCCGGCACACCTGCGCAGTCCCCGCACCCACAGCACTCACACGGCAACAACAACAATAACAACGTCAACGGAACTTCCACCGCCACAGCTCCGAGCCCCGGCCGACCTTTCACCCAGTTCTGCGGCGGCAGCGGCGGCAAACCTCGGAAGGTTTCTCTGAACGGCTCGTCGACTTCATCCGGATGACGCGGGGCTCCGTGCCGTGCCGGACCGGACCAGCCAACGCCAGACACCCGCTCAGCTATTACTGTTTTCATGCCAACGTAGTTCCATTGTGTAGACAAATGTTCTCTCTTTCTCTCTCTCCATTTGTTGTTCTCAATATTATGGCATCATTTGTAAGTTTAAACGTAGTGGAATCGGAGACATTTCAAAATAAAAGGAACAAAGAAAGATGGCTTGGGAATTTTAATAAGAAAACGGAGATGTTGGGGGAGAGGGGGGAGTTTGGAAGGATGGAGATGGACAAACATATATGCCCCCCCCCCCCCCCCCCCCCCCCCCGCCGCTTTTAAAGCTGCATCTTTATTTTCCAGAAGTGACTGAAGGTGACACTTATGTTCTGTTTTACGTCTTTCAAATTAAACCGTGTTTATCATGATTATTTCATGTGCGTGTGGGGAAACTTTGAGACTCGGTTTAAACATGCATGATCATGGTAACGCCACTTTCCTTTTTTCAGAGAAGATTCGCTTGTTTGCCCCACGAGTGTAATTTTGACTTTTTTTTTTTATTCTCAGAAGTGTTCAGGCACCCATTGTTCCAATGAAAGAAGGAAAAAAAAAGTTTGTATAGGGCTGTAGGGAAAACCCTACGGAAGAAGAATCACCTTTACTTTGCCTTTTACTGGAAAACATAGTTTCCTGTAGCTGCAGTGGAATCGGATTGCTCGTCCTCCACGTGTTTAACGCTCCGTTTTAGAGAATCCGTGTGTAAATAGAAACGAAAGCATATTTAATCAGCGGCGATAATATTCTCTTATTCCCCCTTTTGTCCCCGTGGGAATGACTTGGGCTCCTACTCAGCTTCATTTCATGCTCAATGACGGATGTTTTGATGTCTCTGTTTTCTGTATTTGTATCGCTCGATTGTAAGGACAACTTATTGTATTGTTACTGTTGCACAGTATAAAACATCTAAATAAAACATTTTACACTTACTGAACGAGTCACGACTTTTCTCCTCGTTTTTGGACCATCATCGGTCAGTTTGGGTTTAATACGAACAAAATCGGAATGAACAGGCAAGACAAAGCGCCAGATGTCAATCTGAGTCAGCGGAATTTAAAGTAGATCACTCAGTTAAGGAGGCAGGCTCCGAACGATGAGGATGAGGAGGTCTGGCTGGTGATCAAATGTTTCTGAATACGTTCAATTAATAGATAAAAGCCGTTTATTCGTTTAGGCCCACTTTTGATTTATCGAACGAGTAACCTGATTAGACTTTACTGCAGTGGATTTAATCAAAAGGGAATTCAAAAGATCTAATTACCCATGTAATAATGCAAAATTTAGCATTTAGGATTTTTTTTCTCCATGCTAACAGTTTATATTTTGTTGCATTATTATTATATTTTATTTATTTATTTGGAGGTATTTCATAGTCTTAGATAACGCTATTTTTTGTATCCAATAGTAATGCATAATATTTTTTAAAAAAATCAAACGGGGGTGTTTAATTTTTTTTAAAGATTTTCCACAAAAATCATATATATATATATATATATATATATATATATATATATATATATATATATATATATATATATATATATATATATCCCGAAAATAATGTTAAATGCAAATCGAAAGGTAAATACCAAAGGTGAATTACCAAAAGTACATTAAAAATAATAAAAATAAAAATGCAAACCCCGTACTATTAAATCGGACAGACGGCAAAATTAAATGCTGATATAGAAATAGGAACACGTCCAGAAGGCTTCATATTTTCTTTGTTAAACAGCTGCAAGACCTTTAAGGACAGCGGCGTAAAACGAAATATTTGTATTGGGATTTCCACAGCGTGATGCGTTATTCTGCGCTTAACTCGGTCATAAAAGACCTGAGACAAAATTAATTACTATTTAGTAACGTCGCCGAACCTTGCATTTTTGTTTTAAAAAATAATATGAATTCTCGGGAAAGGTTGCCAATATTTCAAATGTAGGCAACTAAATGCAAATACTCTGCCAACTCTGTAAAATTTGCGCGACCACATGCAATAAACTAAAAAGATAAAAAGAAAGAAAGAAATCGGATCATATAAGATATATTATACTCGGCCATTTAACTGTATACTTGGTTTACTTTTTAAATTTTCTCGTGAACACATGACTGGGCTACCTCTATCACCTTATTACATTTCTTCCCCTTTTTTTCTTCTATGCCAGAACTTCAATAGACAGACAAGCGAGATATCAAGTTCAGACCTATATTTCAGGGGCATTTCAGGACAAAAATAATAAAGATTATTTATTATTTCCTATCAATTATGTTCATTAAAAAGGGGGTTTTGTTCGCTGGCAATAATTAGTCTACATGAGCTCATCCAGAGAAGTTATTAGAGGACACGAAGAAGAATAAAAACAAAAAACAACGAAAAAAAAAAAGAAGCGCTTTCATATTGAGAGCTCACTCATAATGCAACCCGCGTTTTCACGCTTTTAAATTTGCCGCTTCAGTGTTTCGGTTGCGTTTTTCAGTGTGCGGCAGAGCCGTCTTTTAGCGGGAACTGAAAACAGCGCAAACTGAGCTGTGGAAGGTCACAGATCTCCCACTTTGAACATATTTCCAGAAAACATGAACTCGAGTGATTCGTCTTTATTTTAGACGATCTTCGACAAGGAAATTCTGCGTTCTTTCTGTTGCCGTGGAGACCGTTAATCGTCACAACCGTTAACGACAACGACACAACTGCGGTGAATGTGCGATAAAGTTGACACCGCGTGAGTGAAAAAAAGAAAGAATGAAAAGGAGGAGTGGTAAAAGTCCGAGCATTCACGCTGTCCTCTATGTCTCAGCGGCACATCAGTCAAGGTGAGCTTCATGTACTGATACGGTTGAGCGGGTACTGGACGCAGTTTTCATGTAGGTGTGTTACAATCACTGCATGAAAGCCTAGCAACACGGTCCGAGCTAACCTGTTTGTAGCCGTGTGTATTTTCCGTTTATTTATTTATTTGTTTGCTATAATGTAGGGGGACTCCCCCTGGACAGCCTCTTTTTTTCGATTTTTTTCAGGCTGTCTTTCGCATTAAACGGTTATTCTTCAAAAACCTCGCCGAAGTTAACGTGTCAGAACACTGATGCCACATATGGATAATTTTAAGTATATGGACGTGTAATTTTGTGTTTCAACTTAAAACTGTCAAAGTTTCATCAAGTTTTCTTGATCAGAAAGTAGTTTAATAACGTGAGGAAAATATCCGTTGTCAAAGCAACATTCCATGGCGGCCAAGGCAATCAGCAAATTAAAAAAAAAGAAAGAAAAAAAGTTAGTTTAGACAAAATTAAACTATTCTGTTTGTTATAAAGCTGTTTTCTCAGCTCTTACATTTTCTGTTTGCCATACTTCTGCCTCTATTTGCTGAAAATTTCATTCAAATGTTGATTCAAAGTCAGAGAAGAAATGCCAACATTTCTGCAAGTAACGCACTTTGAGATCACAGTTTTCATTAATTATAACGGTAAAACAGTGCATGCTAACGGAGTAGTTAATCGGGTGTAACTTCATTATTATTTGTGCTATTAGTGTGGTTTTGGTACCAAAATTTAAGTTTTTCCATGCTCTTTCTATCTGCATGGGTTTCAGTAACATACCTATTTCATGCATTCCTGTTCTCTGCAGTGTTTGAACAGTATCAGAAAGCAAGGATGCAGTTTGCGCAAACTGTTGCTGACCTCGCAAACCGAACAGAAAATGTAGAAATGCTCCGAAATGCAGGTAAGACAGCTTACATCTGCTTCTGGTGTCTATTACTTTACCCACTCCTTGCCCCTTTCCTCACCTCTCCTCTCTTCTCCTGCAGGTGTGGTGTCCATGCTGCGTCCCTTGATGCTGGATGTTGTCCCCGGCATCCAGCATACCGCAGCTTTGGCTCTGGACCACCTGGCAGACCACAGTAACGACCTGGCGGAGGCTGTGGTGCAGGAAGAAATCCTGCCATAGCTGGTCCAGTCTCTGTCCTCCCAGAATGTGAGTATCTCACCCTCTGAACATTGTTTACTTCTGTCTGAGTTTTCAGTTGTGATGTTATGTGTGTGTGTGTGTGTGTGTGTGTGTGTGTGTGTGTGTGTGTGTGTGTGTGTGTGTGTGTGTGTGTGTGTAAGAGAAAGAGAGAGAGAGAGGAAAGAGGCAGTCAGAGGCTGTCACCCTTTAGGACCTCGGGGTCAGCCCTCTGAATATGAGAATGTGTGTTGGGGTAACTTGGCAGTCTGCCTGGGGGCTACTTCAAAACCTAAGAGCAAGCAGGCCTTTGTTTCCTCTTTCCTTTTGCTCTCAGCCCACTCAGAGGATCAGGATGCAGTTTATTTCTCGTTACTATTGTATTTGTCAAATATAACCAAAAAAATAAAAATCACAGTGCTGATTTCAAAGTAGGTGGGTAACTAATTAATAAGATATCCCAGCATGTTGGACCACATAAAGTGCTTGGCTGGGTTGAGATCTCGTGAGTTTGTTGGGCGCAGCATGGGAATGAAATGATTTCAAACGACTCAGTGACCTCACTGATGTGGGCATTGTGATCTTGGGAGACACCACTCCTATCAGGAAAGCAGTGTCTCATCACAGGATGAAAGGTGAGCATTTAGAATATCTTTGTGTTGGTTTGCAGTAATCCTTTCCAGTAAGAGAACAAGTGGACCCAAAACCACAACAGCAAAATATCCCAGAAAGCAACAGATCCCCCTCACTGCAGGGGTCGAGTTTTTCTTTTAATTTGTCAGCCAGCTGTATATTTATTTATTTATAGAATTTCTGAGCTCTAAAAACTTTAACAGGTTTCTTTTAAAAACTGATGTGAGTGTCTGTGTGTGTTTGCATGCAGAGATTCTACAAGAAGGCAGCAGCATTTGTTCTGCGTGCAGTTGCCAAACACTCCCCCGAGCTGTCCCAGGCTGTGGTGGCCTGCAGGGGGGGTGGATGCTCTGGTTCTGTGCCTGGAGGAGTTTGACCCTGGGGTGAAGGAGGCTGCCGCCTGGGCTTTGGGCAACATCGCACAACATGATGCATGTAAGGAGGGCGCGCTCGCTAAACCAAGATGCTGAAATGGAATGACTAGAATTCATGGATTGAGCCTGCAATTCTGACATCATTCTTTAAGACTTAAAACGAGGGCATAACAGGATTTGCAGACACACAACCTTATCCTTTTGTGTACGTGTTCACTACCACAGCCCTGTCTCAGTCAGTGGTGGATGCCGGTGCTGTTCCCCTGCTGGTCTTGAGTCTTCTGGAGCCTGAGATAGCCCTCAAACGCATCGCAGCCTCTACTCTCAGTGACATCAGCAAACACACACCAGAGCTGGCGCAGACTGTGGTGGACGCTGGAGCCATCGCACACCTGGCACAGATGATCCTCAGCCCAGACGCCAAACTCAAGGTGAGGACGGTGTAATGACTGTTTTGATGTCTCCTCAGAGCAGCTGGTGCTTTAACTCAGCCTGTGCTGTATCAAAGTTTGAATCAAGGAAACACCAGCCTCATTTTAATGCATTCCTTTAATATTTTTTAGCACTTATTTGTATTTTTCTTGCAAAATGTTTAAAAAGATGTAAAAAAAAATTAATTAAAAAGTAGCCAAGACATGAAGAGTAAATACCAAAGAATAATAAATATTCTGATTAAATTCTGTATCTGAATGTAATGTTAAAATTAATTACTAATCTAAAATATGCTGTTTATGTGTCATTTTTAACAGGATCTATGAGAATGATAAAATGGCCTAATTATAATTTTCCATTTACTATACTTTTTTTTTAAATTTAGGGTGTAATTTTCAGTACTTAAAAAAACTTATTGTTCCTAATTACACTTAAAATATAGGAACAGCGAATAACAAGTGGCCTTTCAAAAAACACACAAAATACAAAACATACAACTTTTTTTAAGCAGAAGGACGGATCATCTATAATACAACCCACAACCTGAATAATAACTGTGTAATTTCCTTCAAAATATTTCACAGATGCTCATTAAATAAATTTAGAAAAAAAACTTATAGTGGAACTTCCTACTTTTAAAATACTCCAAAAGTGTGTGTGTGTGTGTTTTTATTTATATATATGTGTGTGTGTGTGTCTGTGTATACACACACACACACACACACATACATATATACATAAAATAAATTTATTTATTTTAAGTATTTGTAAGCACTGAATAATTTTGGAGTATTTTACTCCAGTAAGAAGTAACAAAAGTGTTTATTTATTTCTTTTTTGGTTGTTAAAAAAATTATTGTTCTATTTTGTGCTACTTAGCAAATCATTTAACATTTTAAAAAGTGTTCTCCTGTCTCAGATAATTTGTTGTTTGTGACTTACTAAAATTCTCCTGTAGAATTTTATTTTGAAATGTTGATATGAAAATATCCTTTATTGTGAATAGTGAATAAGAAACATTATAGACTTCAAATACTGAGCACAAATCCTGATTATACTGAATTCAGTTGAAGTTTATAAATGATCAGTGTTCTAAAATCTTCTATGATGGCTTAAAGACTTTAAATAAAGTGATAAGTAAATGCAAAAGTCTATTTCAAATATATTTAATTATTTCTAAATTAAAGACATTTTCCGAATCCAGTCATGTTCTTAAAAATTAACATCGACTCCAGATAGAGTTTCAGAAGCAATTACACAATTAGTAACATTATATTTTAATTTTTTTTATTTAAAAAAATACCTTAGGAAAGCAGAGGTCTTCCCTGCAGCCATGTCCTGTCTCAAAGATCCTGATGAGTACGTCAAGAAAAATGTGGTCACCCTAATGAGGGAGTTGGTGAAACACACGCCAGAGGTACAGCACGCGCTCACAGATGTACGCACAAACATACACAAAAGAGGCACACAGTCAAGTTCCTGCGTGTGTGTTTGTTTTCCCAGCTGGCCCAGGAGATTGTGAACTGTGGGGGCTTGGGAGCAGTGATTGACTACCTGGGCAATTGCCATGGAAACCTGCGTTTGCCGGGGATCATGATGCTGGGATATGTGGCAGCTCTCAGTGAAAGCCTTGCCATGGCTGTCATTGTCTCTAAGGTGGTAATAACTCTCTATGTGACGGCTAATCCAGCCACTAAAACCAGAGACATTTCTCATGTTCACTATGTAGGTCATGTTAACTGAACCAGCCTGCTGTGATGTGTGCCCTCCTGTCCTGCAGGGGGTGCCCCAGCTGGCTGTGTGTCTGGCTGAGGAGTCTGAGCATCATATCAAGGCGGCCACGGTCTGGTCAATAGGCCACATAGGGCATCACACCCCTGAGCACGCCAAGGCAGTGGCCACAGCTAACCTGCTGCCCAAAATCCTGGAGCTTCACATGAATGCGAGCAGCTCAGAGGACCTGCAGACCAAAGTAAGGTTTTCCTCTGAGATTAGAAAGAATCTGTGTTTTGTCTCACAGCAGAAAGTCACAAAAGTGTTTGCTTATGATCTTGATCATTTTTGCTGGCCTTTTAAAAAACAAATTACAGTTAAAACGCCTGTTTTAAAAAGAGGGTGATAAGAAGAAGTCGTTTTCAGCCATGTAAGAATGCATCTTATTTGGAAGCATTTTAAAGGTTATGGACATGAAAACTGTATAGAATTGCCAGTTAAAGCTGATTTTAAAACAAAGCCCCAAATAAGATTTTAAAAAGCTGTTCCCCTTCGAAGTTATGCTTTTGTTACTGTCTTGAGAACTCTTTGACTCCCACGTCTCTCTCCTATAAAGTCTCTAGGTGGGCTCAAAGGTAAAGGACTTTTTCTTCTTGCACATTTTTAGAGTAAAAGGGCTCTGAAGAGCATCCTGCAGAAGTGCAATTACCTGCCAGGTCTGGAGCCTCTCCTCTATGATGCTCCAAGCCACATCCTTAAACATGTAGTCTGCCAGTTCAGCAAGGTGACTCTACAGGATAATAATCAAATCATTTTTATACATGTTTTTTTTTTTTTTTTAAAGCGTCATTTCATTCAAGACTGTATTTTTGTACCCATCCTTTTCTCAAAGGTGCTGTCTCATGACAACAAAGCTCGCCGCCTCTTTGTGACCAGCGGGGGGCTGAAGAAAGTGCAGGAGATCGAGGCCGAGCCTGGCTCTGCCCTGCAGGAATACATCAACGCCATCAACAGCTGTTTCCCTGAAGAGATAGTAAGGTACAGCTTTTCTTCCCCACAGAATATACTTTTTGATTTCTGAACCCTGTGATCCACAGCAGATCACCGGATCATATATGATCTCAGAACTGTGCTGACTCGATTGGATTTTTTTTTTTCTCTTAAGTGCTCCTTCAAGCTGCTGCCAGCCAAAACCTACCCTCTCACTTTTGTCATATTTTGTAGCATTTAACAAGAAAAAGTAACTAAATGAAAACCTTGAAAATGAACAAAAGTGAGGTTATATTATAACAAACTCTAAGATTCTTCAGTGGCATTCATGATATCTGTGTGTGTGTGTGTGTGTGTGTGTGTGTTGTTTTTGTTTCAGTTACTACTCCCCCTGGCGGTTGTGCCAGCCGCTGCAGCTCAGCTGCGTGCGTGAGCGTGCAGCAGCTGCTGCGCACATGGCGAGGCGCTCTTTGTTTATTGTCTGCTGGTTTCGCAGCTTGTTCCCCGCATTGTAGGACGGTGCGGAGCCCCCGGCCGCTCACCGCTGCAGAGATCTGGATGCCTCACAGCTGCCACTGCCACTACTTACATTTTAATAAACTTTAAAAAAAAAAATTGTGGAATCTATATGAATAATAAACAGGCTGCAGAGCTCACAGGTCAAAGCTGCAAACACAAATAAGGCGCTTATTTGAGAAATGATCGAAAACACCCTTTTCCTCCTTTACTGGACTCTGAAGAGCGGGACCCTGACGCTGTGTAGCCTGAACATACTGCCTGATCCAAAACCACAGGACGACCAAAGACTTAAAGTATTTTAATGAAATGATAAAAAGAAACGCGCGCTCATTTCGTTCACATGAAACAACTGCAGGACACACACACAAAGTAAAGCAGGGTTCATTTAGACTAATTCAGAACCTTGTAGTGTGAGTACATGACGCTGACGGCAGCTAGAATCAATAGGTTATATCCTTCCTAATGCAGGCTATTTGTAGTAAAGGTGTCATGTTCATCAATGCCTCCAAACTCACATTGAGCCTAAAATCCAGGTCAGGGTATGACGAGGAATTGATTCACCACAGCCGCAACAACCTTTGTTCAAAACCTAAATATTTCTATAGACGCTGTGAACGCGCATTCATCTTTAACAGCCCATTTATTTTTTTTAATTTCAGTGGAAACCTGACTTTTAAGTGCGCTGTGTGTTACACTTTGTTTTATCGTATAAATTAAGGCAAGTGATTTAGCAAAATGTGCTGCATTCTAATGTATTTTTTTGTTATGTAGTTAAAATGTTATAGCCCAAAAATTTTAAATAGGCTAAGCCCCCTATATAGGCTGTCTAAATATTTAGCACTTGGAAAAAGCAGAACAAGTTTTAGAGACACTTGCAGATTTTTTTTTTTGTGTGTGTCCAGGGGTTATGGTGTGATCCCTTAAATTCTACTTTCCGTTATTTAAATAAACAAATAATTAATTAAAAAAGAAATAGCAGCAGCAGCAGCAGCAAAAAAAAAAAAAGGTTTTGCCTCTTCATGTATTCTACCAACTTTTGCTCATTTAGATGTCATTTTAGAAATATAGTCATAATTATATTCATATTGATAAATTTAATAAAAAAAACAAAACAAGATATTTTAACTGTTTATAACCAAATTAGTAATCATCAGGAACTTTGTAAATAATTGTGAGTTTTGGGGCACTGGTGCCAGCTGAACCCTTTTCTTTAAGTGATCACACAAGAATAGTTGGAAAGCTATTTGTTCACTCCTCACTGTGATTATTAAATTGTGTGGCTTATCTTACATCTTAAAAATACAGTCCTGTAGAGAGTTTTAGTTTTATTTTTCTAAGAGAGGGAGAGCGACAGGAAGAGAGAAATAATTCAAAGTAGACTTTGAGTTAAGCAGGACCAGTGCTTTAATTGGTTTGAGTGCGCTTATGGAATGGAGTGTATTATTATTACCATTTTCATCTGCCACTGAAAGAGGACTCCCACTGACCACTGTCAGACAGCAATAAACAAACACTCTCACATACATACACAGCAATGCTTTAACCAATCCTCAAGTCTCAAAGTATTCAGAGCTGCTGTGAAACCGAAACACACTGCAGGGGTGGGCCGCTGCTTGAGTGGACACTAAATGAATGGATCTAACTGTTTGAGTACTTTTAAAATTTGCTTAGTTGGTTTTCAGTTTTAAAGCAAAAAAAATAAATAAAAACATAAAAAACTGATGTATCCCACCCCTGCAGATTTTGCATTTGTTATCCAATATTTCCCTTAAACTCGATAAACCACATGAACACAGGGCTGTTTCCCATAACTTTGGACATGTTCACATATGAGCGCTGCACACCTCACTCCATCTACCACAAAGGAGGAGAAAAAAAAAGTTTAAGCAGACAAACACATTATACAATACACAATGTTCTTCAGGCTCATGTGGGACCTCCACTTGTCCTCACACTAAACACATCAGACCCTCCCACTAACATCCCCCTTAATATCATAAGAAAAAACCAAACCAAATACAAACATCAAAATTAAAAATAAATAAATAAAACTGTAGGGAACTGGATGATGTGTTGGAGGCAATTTATAAAAAGTCATATTCCAAAATAAACAACCGTAAACAAAAACAAATGATACAAAAACAAGCAAAAGAATGCAATGACTTGGACACTTCCGTTTTAACACCCTTATCATCCAAAGTAACACAAAAGCAGAGCTCAACAGACGAGAGGTTAAATGTAAATGAACAATGTTTTTTTCTTTTTAGCTGCAGAGGGTGGCAACCCCACGGAAAGAGACAGACAGGGATGAGGAGAACGGATGAGAGAGAGTGATACAAAGCCATCGCAGCACCTTATTAATTCAGCCCCTGGATGGTTTTCTTCTCCATCACTTTCTCTTCTCCACCCAACTCCCCACTTGGCCTCCATTTCCCATGTGCCTCTTTGCCCCTGTCACTCATGGAGGCTATGACAGGATAGTGGTGATGAAATCGTAAAACCTCTTCGAGTACTGCTCCGGGTTCACTGTGGAGATTTCTGCTCCGGCCTGCAGAGACACATACAAAGACCATACCTGCCATGTCTCCCGTTTTGGCAGGGAAACTCCCCTATTTTACCCCCTCTGTCCCGCCGTCCTCCCGTTTTATTATTTTCCCGTACATTTTCCGTATTTTAATATAATAATTTTTAAAAAGCGTTCCTGTGCCGCTCCAAATTGAATTCTGTCACTAACCTCGCGAGAACTGCCACCTGCAGTAGCCTGGGTGGCAGTTCTCGCGAGGTTAGTGTTCCCGGAACAACAACTGGACCTTGGTTGGGCTCAGCGTTGCCAATTAGCGGCTTTTCAGACCCCCGCAGCGACTATTTTTTTTTCAAAAAGCGACTAGCGACAAGTTTAGCGCCTACCCGCTCCCATCCCCGGACCTCGCTTCGTCCTTTATCAACGTTTGAGACAGCCGACAACGAGTTTTCATACACAAGTTGGCAACAGTGGCCCAGATAAAGGAGGAGGGTTGAATGTAGCTAGCTACATTCGCACCCCACATATGTTTTAGTTAAATTTGATATTCTATCGATTCGGAACAAAATTGATTTATGTAATGTGGGTCTAGGCAAAGTATTAAAGTTATTAAGTTATTTCATAAAGTTCATTTCTAGTTCTAAACATATTTAGGGTGTTTTTTCCTTACTTTTTGTCTCCAAAGATGTTATTCCTCTCTCCTACAGCTTCGATTGCAACTACTGCAAATGACCAATTATGCAAATGTGGTGATGACGTCATATACCAACTGCTATTTTCCCTTATCCCTTATTTTTAAATACAAAACTTGACAGGTATGACAAAGACACAATTGACATCCACCATCATTAGGTGGTTTTGACCTTGTTATTTGTCACCAGAACCATTGAAATGGGTCTTGCATGCTACATACCCCGTGTTTGACAGTCTTGGCGGCGTGGGCAGCTTTCTTCTTCGCATCGTAATGCTGCAGGATATCTATGATAGCCATGAAGCAAACTTCTTTCCTGGGAGCACCTGTAGATTAAATCAAATGCACCCTAAATAAGAAATCATATAACTGCAAGGTAGAATCGGGGGTGGGGGTGATCTGTTTAATATGTGCACACTTTTCAACGCTACAAATAATCTCCTTGAGAGATTCAATAGCAGATGTGATGTGATAATTGCAATGAAAACCAAAGCAGCCAGCAGGGGGAGCTCGCAGCATGCCCCCAGCCTGGGTCTAGAGGGGGCCCGGATGGGAGAGATTTCAGGTACATGCCCGCTGTTGTGGGCATGTGTATGTTGTAAAATAATGTTATGAGGAGCTTTACTATTTGGGTATAAAGTGCCCGGTCATTTGCCCTGACCCCAGCCCGGCTCTGATTTGTTCCGCTAGTGACCATCACAATGCAAGAATTTTATTTCTCTTTGCATTTCTTGCTCACCTTCATTACTTTTAATAGCATAGACGTCAATGGTGGGGTCAAACTCTCCAGGCGACAGTGGCTTGGTGCTATCCAGGGTGTTGCTGGGACTGTCAGGGGCGTCCCAATGCCCCCTCCATCACTCTCACCCTCCTCCTCGGCCTCGTTATTCTCACTTTCCACCTCCTCCTGCTCAGCTCGCTCAACGTCATGGATCCCCACCAGTAGACTGTAGTCCATGAGCTTCAGCTGGGCCAGGAACTGAGGACAGTGCAAGGAGCTAGGATGGTAAAGCAATGTGTGGTGATGGGAGGAAGAGCAGAAAAGAAAAAAAGGTTGAATTATAAGTTTGTAGCAAAGTATTAAATGCATTATTGACATTTACAACAAGATTTTCTACCTCACATCTGGCTTCGCACAGCATTTAATGCATGGAAAGCCACTGATGGGACAAAAGTGCAGAATAGTTTACTGAACTGTGTCTAAACACGTACCTCCACATCTTTCCGAAGCTTCTCCAGGAACATTTTCTTGTTCTCTTCGTCAATGTAGATCTTCTGCCCATCATTGATGAAGTCATTGTCCTTGTACAGTTGTGTTCAAAATAATAGCAGTCCAACATGAGTAACCAGATCAATCTTTTTGGTAGAAATCATATTACTACATGGCAAACAATTTACCAGTAGGTGTAGTAGAGTCATAGAAAACCAACAGACCCAACATTCATGATATGCATACTCCTGAGTCTGTGTAATTGAATAATTAATTGAAAGGTGCGTGTTCAAAATAATAGCAGTGTAGAGTCCAATCAGTGAGGCCATTCATTCTGTGAAAAAACAGGCATCAATCAGGTGGCCCTTATTTAAGGATGAAGCCAACACATGTTGTACATGCATTTCTCACTGAAAACCTGAGAAAAATGGGCCGTTCCAGACAGTGTTCAAAAGAAAAGCGTTTTTTAAAAGTTGATTGAAAATGAGAAAACATATAAAGAAGTGCAGAAAACGATAGGCTGCTCGGGTAAAATGATCTCCAGTGCTCTAAAATGGAAAGCAAAGCCAGAGAGAAATGGACACAGCCAATGATCAGCTCCAGGGTGATCAGAGACAGTCTGATGTTACCTGTGAGTACTGTGACAATTAGAAGAGCCTGTGTGAGGCTAATCTGTCAGCAAGAAGCCCCCATAAAGTGCCACTGTGGTAAAAAAAAGCCATGTGCTAAGAGGTTACAGTTTGCCAAAGAACACATTGACTGACCTGTAGAGAAATGTAGAAACATTTTGTGGACTGATGAAATTAAGATTGTTCTTTTTTTGGTCCAAGGGCAGTTTGTCAGATGACCCCCAAGCACTGAATTCAGGCCAAAGTATACTCTGAAGACAGTGAAGCATGGTGGTGCAAGCATCATGATATTCGAATGTTTCTCTTACTATGGTGTTGGGCCTATTTGTTGCATACCAGGGATCATGGATCAGTTTGCATATATCAGAATACTTGAAGAGGTCATGTTGCCTTATGCTGATGAAGAAATGCCCCAGAAATGGGTGTTTCAACAAGACAACGACCCCAAACACACCAGTAAGCGAGCAGCATCTTGGTTCCAGACCAACAAAATTAAAGTTATGGAGTGGCCCAATCCCCAGACCTTAATCCGATAGAAAACTTGTGGGGTGACATCAAAAATGCAAAACCAAGAAATGGAGAGGAATTGTGGAAAGTTGTCAAATCATCCTGGGCTGGAATACCTGTTCACAGGTGCCAGAAGTGGGTCGACTCCATGCAACACAGATGTGAAAGAGTTCTCAGAAACAGTGGTTATACAACTAAATATTAGTTTAGTGATTCACAGGAATGCTAATTCCTAAAGATTTTTCAGTTCATAAAGTGAACTGAAAAATCTTGAGTTTATAAAGAAAAATGTACACACTATTTTTTTAAACAGCCCAACATTCATTTTTCTTCATCTCCTGTGAAGTAATTTGAAAAATGATACATTTTAGCCTGCCCATTAGTATCGGAGATTAGTGACCAGATAGAAACAGCCAAAACTACAACACAAACCCCCCAAAAAGCAGGGTACAGCAGGCCTGGGCAAAAATGTTCAGACAGAATTCTGGTGCTTAAATCAAGTGTTAACTTCCCTTTTAGAAGATGAGGAAGTGTCACAGAATATATTCCACCCAATTATACACAGATTTCATACTTAAATGTAGCTGAATATAGTTTATAGATATTTCACATAAAAGTTAACAATATTAAAAGGAGTAACACCAGCATCTGTGTTCTTCATCGGTTTTTCCCCAGAAAAACTTGCAAAACATTAACTGTATGTGTCATTATTACACAAGACTTAAAGATAGCAGAGTCTTGCTCAACTTTAAGCAACTTTAAGACATAGACCTCCAAATTAAAAAAAACAATGAAATGTGCAACTTTCTTGATTAAATATAAATTAGATGCGACATAAAGAGTAAATGACTTTGACTGCAAAGAGAGAACATAACCTGAAACATTTGACATGCCTGTCACCTGATGAGACACTCCAAATCTGACAGTCATCCATCTTTCTATGCACTCATTTCAAATGTATTATTTCCACGCCCAAACCTTTCCTTGTTCTTGCCCCTCCAAGTCACACAAAATAATGCTCTCAGTTGGACTCTCATTGATTTTCTCAGCTACACTGACTAAAATAATTTGGGTCTGACACTTGACTTCGCTGAGGGAGGGAGAAAGATTTATTTGAGGCAGATGTTAAAAAAAAAGGATAGGTTGTTGATGAGCCTTACAACGCTGTATGACAGGTGAACTTCTCCACTGCCTTAAAAATGAATCTTGTTTCTTTTTTCTCCTGTCAAAAGAAACCGGATCATGTAAGATATATTTTACTCAGCCATTTAACTGTATGCTAGGTTTACTTTTTAAATTTTCTGGTGAACACATGATTGGGCTACCTCTATCACCTTATTACATTTCTTCCCCTTTTTTTCTTCTTTCTATCAATTAGGTTCATTAAAAAGGGGGTTTTGTTCGCTGGCATTAATTAGTCTACATGAGCTCATCCAGAGAAGTTATTAGAGGACACGACCAAGGATAAAAAAAACAAAAAAAAAGAAGCGCTTTCATATTGAGAGCTCACTCATAATGCAACCCGCGTTTTCACTCTTTTAAATTTGCCGCTTCCGTCTTTCGGTTACGTCACATGTGTCAGACTCAAGGCCCGCGGGCCAAATCCGGCCCGCGATGTAACTTCATACGGCCCGCGAGATGATTTCATATAGCTATTATTAATGGCCAATGGTAAACAGCGCTGCCACTTCTACTACAAATCCCGCAATGCATCTGCAGGCCAAGACCTGTGCGCTAACCCATTTGTGTTGGCAATGACTCATTGATCAGTGATCAGCAGACATCACTTTTTACAGTGACATAGCCTGACCCCCAAAAAATGGCCAAATGAAAAGAGGAAAACAGGTGGGAGGCAGAGGACCTGATCGCTGACATCGGAGGTGAACCGTGTGTCTCTTTTCCCCGCCTGTGCTGTGGTAAAAGAGCGGATTGGTGGGGCAGTTATGGGAGAAGATGCAGAGGGAGACCTGCACAGGTGAGCTGACAGTGCATCACTGCGCCACACAGCAGGAAACGCTGCGCAGCAAAGTCCTGAAGACACAAAGCGTCATTAGCACCGTAATACAGACAGTGCCGGCGATCGTCGCTGAGCCACCCGTTACGTGCCCTTACCTGGCGTAAACAGCTGTTTAACACTGAGTGGATCACCGCTGAGCCGGCTGATCAAAGGAATTTTGAATTACCGTAATTCCGCGACCGTTTGTCCTCTCGCAAAAATTCAAACAGTTTCTGAAAGCTGAGAAATTGCGCTTCACATCCAATTTAGGGTTTATTACAGTAAAACTTCGCAAATGGCGGCACCTTCGTCCCTGCAGCTTCAGGGATGGAAATCAGAGCAGGTCTCCACCGCTGTGTTTGCAGCTGCACTTTCTGCTGATAAACTGGACACAGTGCGCAGTTTGTGCAGCGTTTTTCCGCATATGAAGCGCAAAAATTCACATCACAATTTTAACCTGAAAACTTAGTTGGCAAATTTTCGTCAGCTTGAAATATTCTCATTTTTCCTGATGTCATTTTTGAAGAAAAATATCATTTTATATTTTCTTTAATGTCTTGAGGAAAAAGTTGCTGTATTCTGACCATTCAAATCATTTTGCTGATTTAAATGATTTTTAATTCTGTTCGGCCCGCGACTCATACTGTCTTCAATTTTGGCCCTTCATATGATTGAGTTTGACACCCCTGGGTTGCGTTTTTCAGTGTGCGGCAGAGCCGTCTTTTAGCGGGAACTGAAAAAACTGAGCTGTGGAAGGTCACAGATCTCCCAATTTGAACATATTTCCGGAAAACATGAACTCAGGCGAAAGTACCGGAAGTGATTCATCTTTACTTTAGACGATCTTCGACAAGGAGAATCTGCGTCCTGTCTGTTGCCGTGGCGACCGTTAACAATCGTTAACAACAACACAACTGCGGTGAATTTTCAACAAAAAATAACACCGTGTGTGAGTGAAAAAAAAGGAAGAAAAGAAAACGGGGAGTGGTGAAAGTACGAGTATTCACGCTGTCCACCGAGATCACAATGTCTCAGCGGCACATCATTCAAGGTGAGCTTCATGAGGTGTACTGACACGGTTGAGCGGGTACTGGACACAGTTTTCATGTATTCCTGTTCTCTGCAGTGTTTGAACAGTATCAGAAAGCAAGGATGCAGTTTGCGCAAACTGTTGCTGACCTCGCAAAGCGAACAGAAAATGTAGAAATGCTCCGAAATGCAGGTAAGACAGCTTACATCTGCTTCCGGTGTCTATTACTTTACCCACTCCTTGCCCCTTTCCTCACCTCTCCTCTCTTCTCCTGCAGGTGTGGTGTCCATGCTGCGTCCCTTGATGCTGGATGTTGTCCCCGGCATCCAGCATACCGCAGCTTTGGCTCTGGGCCGCCTGGCAGACCACAGTAACGACCTGGCGGAGGTTGTGGTGCAGGAAGAAATCCTGCCACAGCTGGTCCAGTCTCTGTCCTCCCAGAATGTGAGCATCTCACCCTCTGAACATTGTTTACTTCTGTCTGAGTTTTCAGTTGTGATGTGTGTGTGTGTGTGTGTGTGTATAAGAGAAAGAGAGAGAGAGAGGAAAGAGGCAGTCAGAGGCTGTCACCCTTTAGGACCTCGGGGTCAGCCCTCTGAATATGAGAATGTGTTGGGGTAACTTGGCAGTCTGCCTGGGGGCTACTTCAAAACCTAAGAGCAAGCAGGCCTTTGTTTCCTCTTTCCTTTTGCTCTCAGCCCACTCAGAGGATCAGGATGCAGTTTATTTCTCGTTACTATTGTATGTGTCAAATATAACCAAAAAAAAAAAAAAAAATCACAGTGCTGATTTCAAAGTAATTTGTCAGCCAGCTGTATATTTATTTATTTATAGAATTTCTGTGCTCTAAAAAATTGAGAGCGCAAAAGCCATATTTCTGGTCATTTCTAGAGAAACCCAAGTACCAGAGGTTTAAAATATTTAATAAGATTTATTTAACATGAAAATATAATTTACAGTGCACCCATAATTTTAACAGGATTCTTTTAAAAACTGATGTGAGTGTCTGTGTGTGTTTGCATGCAGAGATTCTACAAGAAGGCAGCAGCATTTGTTCTGCGTGCAGTTGCCAAACACTCCCCCGAGCTGTCCCAGGCTGTGGTGGCCTGCAGGGGGGTGGATGCTCTGGTTCTGTGCCTGGAGGAGTTTGACCCTGGGGTGAAGGAGGCTGCCGCCTGGGCTTTGGGCAACATCGCACAACATGATGCATGTAAGGAGGGCGCGCTCACTAAACCAAGATGCTGAAATGGAATGACTAGAATTCATGGATTGAGCCTGCAATTCTGACATCATTCTTTAAGACTTAAAACGAGGGCATAACAGGATTTGCAGACACACAACCTTATCCTTTTGTGTACGTGTTTACTACCACAGCCCTGTCTCAGTCAGTGGTGGATGCCGGTGCTGTTCCCCTGCTGGTCTTGAGTCTTCTGGAGCCTGAGATAGCCCTCAAACGCATCGCAGCCTCTACTCTCAGTGACATCAGCAAACACACACCAGAGCTGGCGCAGACTGTGGTGGACGCTGGAGCCATCGCACACCTGGCACAGATGATCCTCAGCCCAGACGCCAAACTCAAGGTGAGGCCGGCGTAATGACTGTTTTGATGTCTCCTCAGAACAGCTGGTGCTTTAACTCAGCCTGTGCTGTATCAAAGTTTGAATCAAGGAAACACCAGCCTCATTTTAATGCATTCCTTTAATATTTTTAGCACTTATTTGTATTTTTTTTGCAAAATGTTTAAAAAGATGTAAAAAAAAATTAATTAAAAAGTAGCCAAGACATGAAGAGTAAATACCAAAGAATATTAAATATTCTGATTAAATTCTGTATCTAAATGTAATGTTAAAATTAATTACTAATCTAAAATATGCTGTTTATGTGTCATTTTAAACAGGATCTATGAGAATGATAAAATGGCCTAATTATAATTTTCCATTTACTATACTTTTTTTTTTTTAATTTAGGGTGTAATTTTCAGTACTTAAAAAACGTATTGTTCCTAATTACACTTAAAATGTAGGAACAGCGAATAACAAGTGGCCTTTCAAAAAACACACAAAATACAAAACATACAACTTTTTATAAGCAGAAGGACGGATCATCTATAATACAACCCACAACCTGAATAATAACTGTGTAATTTCCTTCAAAATATTTCACAGATGCTCATTAAATAAATTTAGAAAAAAAACTTATAGTGGAACTTCCTACTTTTAAAATACTCCAAAAGTGTGTGTGTGTGTGTTTTTATTTATATATATGTGTGTGTGTGTGTCTGTGTATACACACACACACATATATACATAAAATAAATTTATTTATTTTAAGTATTTGTAAGGACTGAATTTTGGAGTATTTTACTCCAGTAAGAAGTAACAAAAGTATTTATTTATTTCTTTTCTGGTTGTTAAAAAAATTATTGTTCTATTTTGTGCTACTTAGCAAATCATTTAACATTTTAAAAAGTGTTCTCCTGTCTCAGATAATTTGTTGTTTGTGACTTACTAAAATTCTCCTGTAGAATTTTATTTTTGAAATGTTTATATGAAAATATCCTTTATTGTGAATAGTGAATAAGAAACATTATAGACTTCAAATACTGAGCACAAATCCTGATTATACTGAATTCAGTTGAAGTTTATAAATGATCAGTGTTCTAAAATCTTCTATGATGGCTTAAAGACTTTAAATAAAGTGATAAGTAAATGCAAAAGTCTATTTCAAATATGTTTAATTATTTCTAAATTAAAGACATTTTCCGAATCCAGTCATGTTCTTAAAAATTAACATAGACTCCAGATAGAGTTTCAGAAGCAATTACACAATTAGTAACATTATATTTTAATTTTTTTTTTTTTAAATACCTGAAGAAAACAGATGCTGCAGTTTAAAATGGAGAACATTCAGTGTTGACTCAAACAAATAATTAAAAAAAGAAAAGTAAACTCTCTCTGGGAATATTCAGCCATCTTTTTGTCTCCATCTAGAGGCAGGTGTTCGCTGCCCTCAGCCAGATCAGCAAGCACTCAGTGAGCCTGGCAGAGATGGTGATAGAGGCTGAGGTCTTCCCTGCAGCCATGTCCTGTCTCAAAGATCCTGATGAGTACGTCAAGAAAAATGTGGTCACCCTAATGAGGGAGTTGGTGAAACACACGCCAGAGGTACAGCACGCGCTCACAGATGTACGCACAAACATACACAAAAGAGGCACACAGTCAAGTTCCTGCGTGTGTGTTTGTTTTCCCAGCTGGCCCAGGAGATTGTGAACTGTGGGGGCTTGGGAGCAGTGATTGACTACCTGGGCAATTGCCATGGAAACCTGCGTTTGCCGGGGATCATGATGCTGGGATATGTGGCAGCTCTCAGTGAAAGCCTTGCCATGGCTGTCATTGTCTCTAAGGTGGTAATAACTCTCTATGTGACGGCTAATCCAGCCACTAAAACCAGAGACATTTCTCATGTTCACTATGTAGGTCATGTTAACTGAACCAGCCTGCTGTGATGTGTGCCCTCCTGTCCTGCAGGGGGTGCCCCAGCTGGCTGTGTGTCTGGCTGAGGAGTCTGAGCATCATATCAAGGCGGCCACGGTCTGGTCAATAGGCCACATAGGGCATCACACCCCTGAGCACGCCAAGGCAGTGGCCACAGCTAACCTGCTGCCCAAAATCCTGGAGCTTCACATGAATGCGAGCAGCTCAGAGGACCTGCAGACCAAAGTAAGGTTTTCCTCTGAGATTAGAAAGAATCTGTGTTTTGTCTCACAGCAGAAAGTCACAAAAGTGTTTGCTTATGATCTTGATCATTTTTGCTGGCCTTTTAAAAAACAAATTACAGTTAAAACGCCTGTTTTAAAAAGAGGGTGATAAGAAGAAGTCTTTTTCAGCCATGTAAGAATGCATCTTATTTGGAAGCATTTTAAAGGTTATGGACATGAAAACTGTATAGAATTGCCAGTTAAAGCTGATTTTAAAACAAAGCCCCAAATAAGATTTTAAAAAGCTGTTCCCCTTCGAAGTTATGCTTTTGTTACTGTCTTGAGAACTCTTTGACTCCCACGTCTCTCTCCTATAAAGTCTCTAGGTGGGCTCAAAGGTAAAGGACTTTTTCTTCTTGCACATTTTTAGAGTAAAAGGGCTCTGAAGAACATCCTGCAGAAGTGCAATTACCTGCCAGGTCTGGAGCCTCTCCTCTATGATGCTCCAAGCCACATCCTTAAACATGTAGTCTGCCAGTTCAGCAAGGTGACTCTACAATCAGGATAATAATCAGATCTTTTTTATACATGTTTTTTTTTTTTTAAAGCATCATTTCATTCAAGACTGTATTTTTGTACCCATCCTTTTCTCAAAGGTGCTGCCTCATGACAACAAAGCTCGCCGCCTCTTTGTGACCAGCGGGGGGCTGAAGAAAGTGCAGGAGATCGAGGCAGAGCCTGGCTCTGCCCTGCAGGAATACATCAACGCCATCAACAGCTGTTTCCCTGAAGAGATAGTAAGGTACAGCTTTTCTTCCCCACAGAATATACTTTTTGATTTCTGAACCCTGTGATCCACAGCAGATCACCGGATCATATATGATCTCAGAACTGTGCTGACTCGATTGGATTTTTTTTTTTCTCTTAAGTGCTCCTTCAAGCTGCTGCCAGCCAAAACCTACCCTCTCACTTTTGTCATATTTTGTAGCATTTAACAAGAAAAAGTAACTAAATGAAAACCTTGAAAATGAACAAAAGTGAGGTTATATTATAACAAACTCTAAGATTCTTCAGTGGCATTCATGATATCTGTGTGTGTGTGTGTGTTGTTTTTGTTTCAGGTACTACTCCCCCGGCTACCCGGAGGCCTTGCTGGAACGATTAGATCAGTACCAGCCAGCCTGACGTCAGTTCACAATGCACATCCTGCTCCAATATTCATATGAAGATGTACTGTGCCTTTGCAGAAAATTTTAAGTGTTTTTCAAAAAGTGTTGCATGCAGACTGTTAAATTAAGAGGCTGAGTATATAATAAAAGGACAGCATCCTGACTAAATGTTGTCTTTAAATGCTACACCTGCTTCGGCACTCCAGCAGCGCATTCACAGCCAGCTTGACATTTCATGCAGTTAGAAATGTTTCTGTTCTGCACAGAGGGGTCAAAGGTCAGGTTCAGTGACACAGCAGCAGGTGGTAGAGATTTAATTAGGCTGTCTGCTTGCTGACACATGTATATGATGGAGTCCCCTTGTCTAAGCTCTTCAGCTCCTGGCACAGAGACATCAAAGTCATCCTCTTCAGTACAGACATGCTGCAGTGTGTTTGTACTCGGCTCGTGTGGGAAAAAAAGATGGATCGTCTGTGGAAGGTCACTTAACGGGGGTCCATCGTTACATCAAATAGTGCAGAAAAGCACCAAAATAAATACAAAATTGAAAAAAAAAAAAATATATATATATAGGAGAATAAATTCCCTTAGTGTATGTTCAGTCTATGCACCGCTTTTCACGGTCCAGTCTGCCCCCTGGCGGTTGTGCCAGCCACTGCAGCTCAGCTGCGTGCGTGTGCGTGAAGCAGCTGCTGCGCACATGGCGAGGCGCTCTTTGTTTATTGTCTGCTGGTTTCGCCGCTTGTTCCCCGCGTTGTAGGACGGTGCGGAGCCCCGGGCCTCTCACCGCTGCAGAGATCTGGATGCGTCACGGCAGCAGCTGCCACCACCACTCTTATTTAAAAATGTGACGTTTCATGCCTGTAAAAGGATCCATTTGATCGCTTGTTAGTGTTATTTGGCTAGTATAGAATGATTATAGCCCAAACGTAGTTTTCTTCATAATGTACTACTTACATTTTAATAAACTTTTTTTTTTGAATTTTTGTGGAATCTATATGAATAATAAACAGGCTGCAGAGCTCACAGGTCAAAGCTGCAAACACAAATAAGGCGCTTATTTGAGAAATGATCGAAAACACCCTTTTCCTCCTTTACTGGACTCTGAAGAGCGGGACCCTGACGCTGTGTAGCCTGAACATACTGCCTGATCCAAAACCACAGGACGACCAAAGACTTAAAGTATTTTAATGAAATGATAAAAAGAAACGCGCGCTCGTTTCGTTCACATGAAACAACTGCAGGACACACACACAAAGTAAAGCAGGGTTCATTTAGACTAATTCAGAACCTTGTAGTGTGAGTACATGACGCTGACGGCAGCTAGAATCAATAGGTTATATCCTTCCTAATGCAGGCTATTTGTAGTAAAGGTGTCATGTTCATCAATGCCTCCAAACTCACATTGAGCCTAAAATCCAGGTCAGGGTATGACGAGGAATTGATTCACCACAGCCGCAACAACCTTTGTTCAAAACCTAAATATTTCTATAGACGCTGTGAACGCGCATTCATCTTTAACAGCCCATTTATTTTTTTTAATTTCAGTAGAAACCTGACTTTTAAGTGCGCTGTGTGTTACGAAGAAACACTTTGTTTTATCGTATAAATTAAGGCAAGTGATTTAACAAAATGTGCTGCATTCTAATGTATTTTTTTGTTATGTAGTTAAAATGTTATAGCCCAAAACTTTTAAACAGGCTAAGCCCCCTATATAGGCTGTCTAAATATTTAGCGCTTGGAAAAAGCAGAACAAGTTTTAGAGACGTTTGCAGATTTTTTTTTTTTGTGTGTGTCCAGGGGTTATGGTGTGATCCCTTAAATTCTACTTTCCGTTATTTAAATAAACAAATAATTAATAAAAACAAATAATGAACAGCAGCAAAAAAAAAAGTTTTGCCTCTTCATGTATTCTACCAACTTTTGCTCATTTAGATGTCATTTTAGAAATATAGTCATAATTATATTCATATTGATAAATTTAATAAAAAAAACAAAACAAGATATTTTAACTGTTTATAACCAAATTAGTAATCATCAGGAACTTTGTAAATAATTGTGAGTTTTGGGGCGCTGAGCCCTTTTCTTTAAGTGATCACACAAGAATAGTTGGAAAGCTATTTGTTCACTCCTCACTGTGATTATTAAATTGTGTGGCTTATTTTACATCTTAAAAATACAGTCCTGTAGAGAGTTTTAGTTTTATTTTTCTAAGAGAGGGAGAGCGACAGGAAGAGAGAAATAATTCAAAGTAGACTTTGAGTTAAGCAGGACCAGTGCTTTAATTGGTTTGAGTGCGCTTATGGAATGGAGTGTATTATTATTACCATTGTCGTCATTAAATGTGAATAACAATAAACATATAACACCATTGTTGACCTCTCTGCCACTGAAAGAGGACTCCCACTGACCACTGTCAGACAGCAATAAACGAACACTCTCACATACATACACAGCAATGCTTTAACCAATCCTCAAGTCTCAAAGTATTCAGAGCTGCTGTGAAACCGAAACACACTGCAGGGGTGGGCCGCTGCTTGATTGGACACTAAATAAATGGATCTAACTGTTTGAGTACTTTTAAAATTTGCTTAGTTGGTTTTCAGTTTTAAAGCAGAAAAATAAATAAAAACATAAAAAACTGATGTATCCCACCCCTGCAGATTTTGCATTTGTTATCCAATATTTCCCTTAAACTCGATAAACCACATGAACACAGGGCTGTTTCCCATAACTTTGGACATGTTCACATATGAGCGCTGCACACCTCACTCCATCTACCACAAAGGAGGAGAAAAAAAAAAAAAAAGTTTAAGCAGACAAACACATTATACAATACACAATGTTCTTCAGGCTCATGTGGGGATAGTTCTGACTGCTGGAAGATGCTTTTGGCAAGTTAACGGTAGCAGCAGGTTGACAAGAGCAGGAGTTCATTCACGAAAGGAGTCACAAAAGCAGGGACTGTTCATTTCAAGGTACAGTTGCAGGGCATGTGTGTTATCATTTTTAATTTGCATCTATTGAAAGTTCACCGTTTCCTGCTTTTGATCCGGATTTAATGTTCCCAAGGCGAAACAAAAGCCTCCCAACACAATCACCGCTCTGCTTCCTACGCTTACACGAGGAGATCTTTGGGGCCAAACAGAGCCAATAAGACTACAAGATGATCACGTTCCCTCATTTCCCCGTTTCTTTCTGTACACTCCTGTACACTAGGAGCTATGTGACAATAGAAAAAAAAAAACAGCCCATTTACAGTGAAACAACACAAAAACTATCCACTAACCACTGACACAGGATCAACTATCAGCTGATAACCTGCCTGACAACAAGCAGGTGATCTGGGTTACACAGAAAGAACATAAGCTGGTTTCACAAATGAATACATCGAATGTGAGTGAAATATGGGGAGAAAAAAAAATAATCATATCTGGACATGTGACTGTGGTGCTGGGTAAATGCACAAAAAGCTGACACACTCCTGAAGTAGGGGAAACAAGAGAGGGCAATAAGAGAGGGAAAAAAATAAATTCCCAGCACTCTACAATGCACTTCCATACACACACACACACACACACACACACACACACACACACACACACACACACACACACACACACACCTTTTAAATTTATTTTTTTTAATATGAAGGCAGGACCAGCATGAACCAACGACAGACGCAAACAGCATCTCCAGTCTGAGGAGAAGGAAAAGGATGCCTGGGAATTTAAATTTACAAAACCAAAAGCAATCCAACATGTTCAAACGTTACACACAGGTGCTTGCTTGTTTTTGTTTTTTTAACGTCGGTTAAAACACAATCATCGGGTTCGTTTAACTGAATTAATACAAATCTAAATACAGAGGTGCGGAAGGTCGGAAATAAATGTTGAAAATAATACGACAGAGTAAACACCCTATTATTAAAATAACCTTTTACCTTCGTTTAAAAAAAAAAAAAAAAGATTACAGAATATAAAATTAAATAATTTGGAATATAAAGGCACACTTCTTGCACAGTGTATACAAAGAAAAAGTTATTTAAAGCAGGGAAGGGGCTATTTTATGCTGGACATCTCACAAATGTGGTAAAAGTGGAGGGGCACACACAAAGAATCTGAACAGTCACCAACACAGACGAGGACGGGGAAAGGAAACTTAGTCCTGTGACATGCATATTTGTGTCTTAACATTTTTTTTTTCCCTTTACATACATCTATAAATTCTAAAAATTCAAGCAGTATCATTCTTCATTTACCACAGCACCATCTTTCATTCTGAGGGGTGACTTTTTTTTTTTTTAACAATTTTTTTTTTTTTTAAATACAACTATTTTTCCAGGACTAAAATCCAATGTAAAAATATAACTGTGAATATAATCTATGATATCTAAACAAACGTGTTGTGATGGAAGCATTTTGCATGGGTTAGAATAGCCAAGAATGACGAGTTTACTTGCTTTAGTTGGTTTATCCAGAACTGATAGACGACGTCACACGCAAAAACAGCTTTTCTCACTTACATACATGAATATTGCATTTCCCTTGTTAAGACCGTATCAGCTAATTGGGTATTCGTAACATTTGGTTCCTTTCCTCTTGTGCAAAATATACAAAAAAAAAAAAAACACAAACAAACTCAGAAACAAAAAACACATATTAGCACATCAATTCATTAAACCACCAAATTCAAATAAACAATCCATCCATCCTTTAAAAAAAGTCAACAATAATGACACATACAACAATGAATAATAGACTCACAGCCGAGGTTAGAGAACGATGCTGTTGGTGTTAACGACTTAGCATTTATCTTTATATCTGTAGCTACTTTCCCCTCCTCCCCTTTCATCTCCCCCTTTACAACCTTTGAACACTGACACACACACTCCATCTGCCACCACTGGGTGTGTGCTGGTACGATGCTGGAGGTAAACTGTCTTGTGTCTGCCCTGAACACTATCACAATACCGCATGGTCCCAAAAATCCCACCAATGCAGCACCAAAAGAGCTCTTCTTACAGGATCACAAAGGCTGGATCGAATATTGCAGTGAACCGTTTCCCAACCAGTCCCTGTCAGAAGAGCCCACAGGTGAGAAATGGAGGAGATGGGATTTGAACCCAGGCTTCTAAGATTAAAATCTAAGAGAGGTGAGTTCCTTTTTTGTTTTGTTTTCTTGTTGCTGCTGCGCATGTAACAGACTGATAACCTCTTCCAACAAATAAAAGTGCAACGTTTTATGATTTTACTCATAAGGTGCTGATGGCAACAGAAAGTTGAGGGCTGTTCATGTTTTAATCTGACACCCTGCACAACGACAGGGAGGGATTCGCTCTCAAGCAGCAACAGCCACACGTGGCTTCTGGGCAATTCTCTGCTACGGAAGGGGAAGCGTGACTTCCTAACTGTATCATACACACTGAAAGCGAATGACTGCAAAGAGAAGCTCTTCTTCTCATTTCATGATCCATGTTCCTCCCTTAATAGATAATCAGAAAATGAACAAAGCGCTGACAGACACAGAGGTGCAGCTACTGCTGGAAGCAAGCATTTGAATTTACAACAGGTGAATTATTTGTGGCCAGAGAATAACCCAGAAGCTCAATTCTATAACTTTATACAACACAGGAACGAGAGGGGAAAGGGAGGTCTCAAAAGAGCAAGTGATGGAGGAGGAACCCAAATGGGAAGATTTATTTGGCTGAGTTCAGCATTTGGGTGTGGGTCCGGCTGTTGGCCTATTGGAAGACTGCCTCCTACTTCCTTATAGGAAGCAATTGCATTAGATGAGGCTCAGCATAAACTTCCTCTTTACATCCCGTGCAAGCTTTCAAGAGGGACCTCCACTCAACACATCAGACCCTCCTGCTAACATCCCCCTTAATATCATAAGAAAAAAACCAAAACAAATACAAACATTAAAATTAAAAAAAAAAAAAAAAAAAACTGTAGGGAACTGGATGATGTGTTAGAGGCAATTAAAAAAAAAGCCATATTCCAAAATAAACAACCGTAAACAAAAACAAATGATACAAAAACAAGCAAAAGAATGCAATGACTTGGACACTTCCTTTTTAACACCCTTATCATCCAAAGTAACACAAAAGCAGAACTCAACAGACGAGAGGTTAAATGTAAACGAACAATGTTTTTTTCTTTTTAGCTGCAGAGGGTGGCAACCCCACGGAAAGAGACAGAGAGAGACAGACAGGAATGAGGAGAACGGATGAGAGAGAGTGATACAAAGCCATCGCAGCACCTTATTAATTCAGCCCCTGGATGGTTTTCTTCTCCATCACTTTCTCTTCTCCACCCAACTCCCCACTTGCCCTCCATTTCCCATGTGCCTCTTTGCCCCTGTCACTCATGGAGGCTATGACAGGATAGTGGTGATGAAATCGTAAAACCTCTTCGAGTACTGCTCCGGGTTCACCGTGGAGATTTCTGCTCCGGCCTGCAGAGACACATACAAAGACACAATTGACATCCACCATCATTAGGCGGTTTTGACCTTGTTATTTGTCACCAGAACCATTGAAATGGGTCTTGCATGCTACATACCCCGTGTTTGACAGTCTTGGCGGCGTGGGCAGCTTTCTTCTTCGCATCGTAATGCTGCAGGATGTCTATGATAGCCATGAAGTAAACTTCTTTCCTGGGAGCACCTGTAGATTAAATTAAATGTACCCTAAATAAGAAATCATATAACTGCAAGGTAGAATGGGGGGTGGGGGTGGTCAGGTACTGTTTAATATGTGCACACTTTTCAACGCTACAAATAATCTCCTTGAGAGATTCAATAGCAGATTTGATAATTGCAATGAAAACCAAAGCAGCCAGCAGGGGGAGCTCACAGTTCTGTGTTTTTTGTTTTATCATTACATATAACCACCACAACGCAAGAATTTTATTTCTCTTTGCATTTCTTGCTCACCTTCATTACTTTTAATAGCATAGACGTCAATGGTGGGGTCAAACTCTCCAGGCGACAGTGGCTTGGTGCTATCCAGGGTGTTGCTGGGACTGTCAGGGGGCGTCCCAATGCCCCCTCCATCACTCTCACCCTCCTCCTCGGCCTCGTTATCCTCACTTTCCACCTCCTCCTGCTCAGCTCGCTCAACGTCATGGATCCCCACCAGTAGACTGTAGTCCATGAGCTTCAGCTGGGCCAGGAACTGAGGACAGTGCAAGGAGGTAGGATGGTAAAGAAATGTGTGGTGATGGGAGGCAGAGCAGAAAAGAAAAAAAGGTTGAATTATAAGTTTGTAGAAAAGTATTAAATGCATTATTGAAGAATGAAGGGTGAAATCAAGTGAGGCCATTTACAACAAGATTTTCTACCTCACATCTGGCTACGCACAGCATTTAATGCATGGAAAGCCACTGATGGGACCCAAAGTGCAGAATAGTTTACTGAACTGTGTCTAAAATTTCATGTCTAACACATACCTCCACATCTTTCCGAAGCTTCTCCAGGAACATTTTCTTGTTCTCTTCGTCAATGTAGATCTTCTGCCCATCATTGATGAAGTCATTGTCCTTGTAGGTGGGCAGCTCTTTAGCCTGCCCATTAGTATTGGAGATTAGTGACCAGATAGAAACAGCCAAAACTACAACACAAACCCAAAAAAAGCAGGGTACTATACACAGCAAGCCTGGGCAAAAATGTTCAGACAGAATTCTGGTGCTTAAATCAAGTGTTAACTTCCCTTTTAGAAGATGAGGAAGTGTCGACGAATATCATGCCACCCAATTATACACAGATTTCATACTTAAACATAGCTGAATGTAGTTTATAGATATTTCACATAAAAGTTAACAATATTAAAAGTCGTAACACCAGCATCTGTATTCTTCATCGGTTTTTCCCCAGAAAAACTTACAAAACATTAACTGTATCTGTCATTATTACACAAGACTTAAAGATAGAGTCTTGCTCAACTTTAAGCATTGAGAGGGTGGGGGGGTATTTCAAAAAGCATGATCATAAACTCTAATCTTAGAAACAACATATACTGGTAGTGCATGTAAATGTATCTGCCTAACAATCCTGCATGTTGAAATACCCCATTCACATATGAGGCGTTGAGCCTGTGGTTTGTTAGATAAGCCTGTCTGCTTCAGCCAATACAACAAGTGCTACTGGTAACATAAAATGGAGTCGGCTAACAGGGTACAAGCTGTCCATCCAAACCAAGGCTTACCTCTTTCCAAGCTAAATCTTTTGACTGTGTAATACAATGCATGCAACATGCTCACAGCAGGGTACAGATCCATCTGATGCTCCAAGTAGCAACTTTCCTGTATCATTTACAATTAAATGTGTTGCCTTTTCAGTATTATCAGAATCATGAACATTTTTCTGGCACACAGCACACACAAGTTTGTACATTGCTTTAAATGCATCTGGTAGATCCATACACTTTGTGTCACAAAAAAAAAAAAACAGGACGCCCAACTCAAAGCCACTAAAGGTCCTTGATGGCACTAGGCTAGACTCTGAAAAGCATCCACTCTCAGTTTTGTAGTAGTACAGGCCTGCCTGAGATAAATTATGGTAAATAAATCATAACTCTTGTTCTAATATGCTTTTTGGAAACCAAACAGTGGTTTGCAGCTAAAAAGACTTTTTACCAATTCTATAAAGCCACTTGATCTTTGAGACTAATTCCTATTATTCCACCTAGAAGCAGAAGGAAGTAGATTCCTATTTAAATGTCCGTCTGCGGGGATCAATTTTCTTCTTAACCATGCTGCTGCAAAACTGCCAGCAGCCTGCAGGGGGAATAGGTGATATGTGGGAAGGAAAGGGCCTAGTTCTGAGTCACTGGGGAAAAAAAGAGAGCAGGAAATGAGGTAAGAGGGCAGCAGCGGCAGTTAAGCTACTACAATGTTTCTATGGCAGCAGGAGAGGAGCAGCAACGCACAACACTTTGTAGCACTAGAACAAACCCAGACAGCACACACGGACACACATACAAATACACACAGAATACACCTTTACAGAAATATCTCTCACAACACTAGACACTTGAGCACATATATATACACAGACATAGACCTCCAAATTTCAAAAAAAAAAAAAAATGAAATGTGCAACTTTCTTGATTAAATATAAATTAGATGCGACATAAAGAGTAAATGACTTTGACTGCAAAGAGAGAACATAACCTGAAACATTTGACATGCCTGTCACCTGATGAGACACTCCAAATCTGACAGTCATCCATCTTTCTATGCACTCATTTCAAATGTATTATTTCCACGCCCAAGCCTTTCCTTGTTCTTGCCCCTCCAAGTCACACAAAATAATGCTCTCAGTTGGACTCTCATTGATTTTCTCAGCTACACTGACTAAAATAATTTGGGTCTGACACTTGACTGGTGCGCTTCGCTGAGGGAGGGAGAAAGATTTATTTGAGGTTGTTGATGAGCCTTACAAAGCTGTATGACAGGTGAACTTCTCCACTGCCTTAAAAATGAATCTTGTTTCTTTTACTCCTGTCAGCTGGTTTGAAACGGCTCTTGCCATTTTGCTGTCTGCTGATTTGTAATATACTGAGACCGGAATATTTCTAAACCTTTGCAAACTGTTACATTCTGCAGTTTTTACATCAGTGGTATGCAGTTTGTACAATATGAAGCCTTACTAATTTTTTATGCAACATGAACCAGCCACTTCATTTATGACTTGGCTAACCTGACTTATCTATTAAACAAGGTGAGAAGTATTATTTTGGCTCCAGTATTTCAGGTGAAACGCTCTCCTCATTGACATATTAATGTTCTCCAGTAACTAATTTAGTGGCTTAAGGAGGTATCAAAATGTTAACAGGTGTTTTATTAACTGCTGTGGTAACACGCACACGCACACGCACACACACACACACACACACACACACACACACACACACACACACACACACACACACAAAACTAAGCGTGAAAACAAATCATCGTACTTTCCCGCTTCTTGCTCTCCAGTGTTTCAAATACACGTAGATGCCGGTGAGTGAACGGTGGGAACAAAAATCAATCATCTGGCGAACTAAAACTTACTGACAAGTTGACCAAAAGCTGAGCGTTAATGGATGAAATGTGTGCAAAAATATGGCCTTTAAATAACAGTGGATCAGCCTGGAGAACAAACGGAAATGTTCGGCCGTACAAAAATAAAAAAATTAAAATAAATAATAAGATAGGTTTAATAGATCATGCCTGGTATATGAGCCCTGGTTCTCTTACATCTCTTACGTGTTTCATGGCGCAGTAAAAGCGCGTGGCAATCCGCAGTGTTTGCAGCCTTTGCTGAACATTACCAGATTTGGGCCGTGGGGGGGCATCCTCTGATGGGGGTGGCTGCTAGAAAAGGGGGAGCCAGGGAGGGACGGTAGGGGTGGAGGAGAGGAAAGAAGAAAGGAGAGAGGAAGGGAGGAAGGAAGTTGGAAGTAAAGGCAAAGAGTTTAAAATGTAACAGAACACAATCGTTTTTTTTCAGACTGGTCGAGGGTTGGAAAGGGCATCAACGCGAAGGATCTGCATGACCCGTCTAGATGTTTGAAGGTCTGATATCTTTACAATGGGTGCGCCAAGAAATGTATATCAGTCTCTAACATGGTTGT
Organism: Archocentrus centrarchus; assembly: GCF_007364275.1. Classification (NCBI taxonomy): domain Eukaryota; kingdom Metazoa; phylum Chordata; class Actinopteri; order Cichliformes; family Cichlidae; genus Archocentrus; species Archocentrus centrarchus. The sequence goes on from NC_044365.1 coordinate 28,989,633, forward strand.
CCAACGAGGATGTAAACAGATTGAATTATTTTGTGGTTACACTGTTTTCTCGCTACAGTTTGACTTACAAATGATTTTAGGCCTTTTCTCTCTAAAATTATGCTTAAATATCAAAATTGATATTATATATATGCATTACTCTTCACTGTCTACATTATTGTTTGACTGTTTCCTGGATAAACACTTGGTAGAGAAAGGAAGCAGCCTGGCAAAGCTACTCTCTGGAGCAAGGAGCTGGGACTTAGCAGAGCAAGGAAACAACTGGAAACTTACTTGCATCCTATGAACCTGCCAAACAACTTATCAGACGTGGAACTTTTTCTAGGGGATTAAAATTACCGGACAAAGGAAGAAAGATAAAATATCAAGGAGTTCACACTCATTCATATGGCCACATTAAAGCCATGTGGCCCCACCGGATACCAGCTGCTTCTATCATGAAGGAGAGAGAGGACATTATTAAAAAAAAAAAAATTAAAAAGTGCAGTATAGAGCCTCTGAGCAAAGACCTAGTGGTGACATTAGTTCTATTTCACAAACCAATGACCAGTAGCTATTTAATGACATATAAACATAACCCTAAATTTTACAGGTCACAAACAAAAAAAAAAAACATGCTGTGATCACACAAATCTTAGTAAGCACTGAATGCGTTTACCCTCTGTGTCCTTTTCTGGTTAACCACAAATAACATAAATATTATTTAATGGGGCCATTAAACACTAGTATAATCTCATTAAAGCTCTATTTAAGAGTATAAGGCATTAAGGTGTCAACCACCTGACTGGTAAAAGCTGTACATAAACTGTGTCAGAAAAGCCAGCTGCCGCTGTTTGACAGCCACAACCCGGAGACAGCAGCTACAAGAACCACAGAATTTACTTAATGAAAAAGAAAATTACATGTCACATGTGAGTAGAACAGAAAATGTCCACAATGTGCAAAAAGAATGAGGCTGGTGTTCATACACATCGGAATGTGTTTGAAATCATGTAACTTCATAAAGGATGTAGAAAAACGTTATATACCATGCAGATGCATGCATGAAAGGGAGGGCCATGCAGTCAGGAGAGGACTCTGCCGTGCTTGTTGTTTGTGTCTCTCTTTAAACAAGTTTTTTGGTTTTTTTTATACAGATTGAGCAAACACACACAATTTCCCCCTTTTGACATGATTCTACTTTGTATTTATCTCACTGACTGCTGTGGTGTATTCGTGTGTGTGTATATATGCTCAGATCTTTATCTCCAAAGGCTGAACCTTAGTTAACTGCATTTTACATTCTGCAGTGTAACTGTAAGATATGTATTTGAGTAGGGTAAACCAAGCCCCCCCCCCAAACAAAAAAACACAGGCTACAATAACCAACTTGTAATACAACCATAATTCCAAAAAAAGTTGTGTCTTTGAGTAAAATAAAAACAGAATGCGATGATTTGCAAATCTCATAAACCCACATTTTATTCGCAACAGAACATAGAAAGCATATCAAAAGTTTCTCAGAAGTAAAGATGGGCAGAGTATCACTGATGGGCAAAAAACTGCACTGACAAATTGTGTAACAATTTCAGAATAATGTCCCTCAACTTAAAATTTGAACATCTCCTCATCTTTAGTACATAATATAATCAAAACTGTCGGAGAATCTGGAGAAATCTCACAAGGGCAGAAGGGACAAGGCTGTAAATCAATACCAGATGCTCATGATCCTCAGGCAGCACTGCATTAAGAACAGCCATGATTCTGTCATAGAAATCACTGCATGGGCTCAGGAACACGTCCAGATATCAGTGTCTGTGAACACAGCTCCCAATGCCATCCACAAATGTAGGTTAAAGCTCTATCATGCAAAGAAGAAGCCATATGTGAACACAATCCAGAAATACCAAATAAAAAAATAAATAAAATATGGGTTTATGACATCTGCAACTCATTGCATTCTGTTTATATTTCCATTTTACACAGCTTCCCAAACTTTTGGTTTGCAGTTTGAATTAAGAGTGACAGTTTGTCTCAGAAAATAACATCTGACTTAATTCATGTGAGCTTGCCAAAATGTATCCTGCTTCTTCTTAATCTCTATTGCTAGACAGCAAATGGGGGCTTCACACAGCTGCGCTGCAGACAAAAAGAGGTCACATAGTAGGTTCACGTGTGTGTTAAATCCTCAGCTGCTTTGTTTTTCCACTCATCTGTTTTAACCATAATAATATTTTGCTTGTTCCCACATGTACAGAAGCCTATATTTAGTCCAGGGAATCCCTGAAGTCTTCCATGTCTCACTGCATGGTGTCCCACAATTAAACCCGCCCCCCCCCCCATATAACTCAATTCAAGCTGCTTTGGGTCAAAACTGGGGCAGCCTTAAATACCATTAAAACTACCATTTGCAGAAATAAATGTGGACACAGATAACAGAAAAAAATGACTGTAGAGAGCAGTAACTTTTGTATGTTGCTGTGCTGACACACTGTACTGCAAAGCGATCAAAGACAATGTCAGAGACCATCATTGCTTTAAAGGTCAAACCTTCAATCTTGGTGGAGAAAAACCCCCCCCCCAGTAAAAACAAAACTATGTTCTGATCAGGTAAAGTAACCATTTGAAATGTTAGCTAATGCACATTTAACACAAAGAACAAAAAGAGTCAGATCTCTGCAAATTCTGCGACTACCGTACTCATTTGACAGGTGACTCTGTTCAAGCAGCCAAATACTCAAAAATAGGCACTGTCTCACATCAAACGGCAAAACTTCCGTTGCTAACAATCACACAAAACCTCTTCCTCATATACGCAGTATATTTACACACACCAACCAATCAGGTGCACAAATACATAGAAAACACAACATACTCATAATCATGAGAGGACATCTGACTGAATAAAAACACTAAACCAAACACCCAGACACACATTCACACACGCAGGTGCGCACAACCCTCAATCTTTCACACAGACAGCAAGCGGGGGAACTAATGGATCAGCAGAAGCCAGGTTAGAGGGAATGAAGCAAATTAAAGGAACACAAATACCGTGCAGTGGCTAGAAAGGGAATGGAGTGATAAAGTTGGTGCTACCTGAAGGAGATGGATATTTGCTACTGTCATCCCCACCCAAAGGGAAACAAAAGCAGACACCAAAGTCGTGTTAATTAAACCATTTGGGTGATGACAGTGAGCCTGGAACTGTTTGAAAACACTGGAAACAGGTTGTTTTCTCTCTCATTCTCTAATAGTCCACATGGCTTTTCAGTGACATATAGTTTAATCAGGATAATAGTTATTTTTGGTTCATATCTGCATTTAAACAGACTTGAAACAGAATATTCATGCTTAACGTACTAAATTTAAACTGTTCCCGAGACTGCCGACACCATTACAATTCTTTTTGTTTCCTTAACAAAATTGGCACCAGAATCAAGACATGAGCAGCACAACTGTAACTGTTTGAGCCACACTGACTCCCGATTCCAGTCAGAACTTCTTTAAGCAACACTTCATTGTAAATTTATGTGAAAGTCTGATAGATGTGTTTAGTTTGCTTCTAAATCTAATGTTTTTTCTTTTACTGACAAATGTATCTGATATTATTGTTATCAGTTACTGTTCAAAGCAGAAAGAAATGGTTAAGACGTTCTATCCAGGTGTTTAAAAGTTTGTGGTTATGTGTAACAGTGGATTTTAGCTCTCAGCAGATGACTATACCTTCTCCTTGTCGCTTGCCTCTCTTGCCACAGTGGATCCCTAAAAAGAAAATTAATGCCAATAATTTGAACTTAGAACCAAGACAGATAACCTTTCCTACAGGCTTGACTTGTACATGAACTTTCATAAAATATTTGACATACAGACAGGTGCAACATGGGATTGATACAGCACAACCACAGATTTACTTAACATCATTTCTTTTCATATTTCTACTCCATCGCACCATCTCTCCTTTTTTCTTCATCTGCTCTTCTTTCCTTCCCTCTTACCTTGAGATCATATTTCTTGTAGACAGAAAGGCGGTGAGAGAAGACATTGCGTGTAACAATCATGTAGGTCTCATCCCCATCCACCGTGAGCCGGTACATCCCCAGAAACTGAGGGAGCAGCGTGTTGCCATGGCATTCAACGATAAACTGCAGAAAGAGTGCAAAGAATACTAATTTATGACCATTTTTAGCCACAGTGGATGCTTAATGCTTGTCCCAGCAGAGAGAGCATGAGAAATAAAGATTTCTAAAACACAGCACAATCCTTTTACGACTTAACTTTGTTCCATGAACAAATGTGAGATGATAAATAGAGAAAAAGGTGTAAAGGGCTCTTATTATGACCTAAATTTTTGTATCTCTACTCTACTGACCAACCCAAAAATCAATAGGTAAAACTGAAGTTGGAATGTTGCATTATTAAAAGGCAACAGCTTGCCTATTTTTTTGCTTTTTCATGTGATTTATCAGCACAGACACTAAGCCACTGGACATAAAGCCATGAAAAGTGTATGTCAAGTCCATATTAAATATGGACAGGTTTGTAAGGTAGTTGTTCCTATAGACGAATTAACAGAATTGCATATAAATTACTGGTAAACAAGCACTTTTCACCTGATGGTATTTCTTTAGAATGTTATGCATTTCAGCGACATCCTCGCTGCTGATGGTCTTGATGACGTATCGCTTGTCGTAAGAGGTATGGAAGCGGGCCCCGCTGCGTCCCTGGGCCTCACTGTTCAAGGGAGCGCTGCGTGTCAGAGAGTTCTGCAAACACAGAGCAGAGACAAAGAGGAAAAACACTCAGGATGTACACACTGAAATAACAGCAGCTTGTCACCTTTGACCTCTGACAATCCCTCTACATGCCTAATTTCTACTTTACTTTCAGAATAGCTCAGCTCCCTAAAAAACCTGTTTTGAAAAAAAAGAGTCAAAACCCATACTAACTTCTCATTATTAAATAGCTGATACTGAAATTACATTTCCAAAGTAATGCACGGCTATGAGTGAGCTCAAAAATACAGCATGTCCTAGATCTACATTCTTATTGTTTCACCACCTCCCACACTCCAGTCTAAACATATGAGGGTCTGACCCCTACGCCTGCTGCCCGATCCAAAGCTACACACAGACACAAACAGCTGCTGTCCAGACTTTGGAGCTCGCAAGAAACGTCCTCCAACACCCTCTGGCTCAATGCCTCATTCTCTAAGAATTCCTCACCACTCACCCCCTCTCTTGAACTGTTAGCATTTATTGCTTATGTTGCAGAATCACAACAAACTTAGGAGGTATGTGGCAGAAACAACAAGAGCATTTTTTTTTTCTTACGTTTAGAACTGAAGATGATTGAAAACTTGCCCTTTGAGGTTTAAGATTTGTGTAACAATGTTCAAGAAACTCTCAAAATGTATCAGTTAATGTTTTAATGGTTTTGTAGTGGTTACTCGTTTTTATGTATTTACCATAAAGGTTATTTTTGCTCTCTAAAGACCCTCCCAATGCATAATCTACTACTTCTGTCATTAAGCACTATGAAAAAGAATGGATAAACCTTTGAACATTTTGACTTCAACAAGTGCCTAATGCAGAAAAGCAGTTTAATAGTGAGAACATGGCATTTTGTACTGGTGACTTTCAACTCCTACTGCCCACCAACTGCAGCCAGCTGAGCCCTAATGTAAACATGTAAGAAGGACAGCTGCACTGAGCAGGGAGACAATGACCTCCAAATACTGCCAACTCACTGACTGCACTGGGAAACAGGGATTTAGTAGGAAAAAGTGAAAACTAAAGGAGCAATGGGCTCAAACAAAAGAGGGAAAGATGATTGAATTTGTTTTGGAATAGTTGCATGTAAGTGTAATAGTATGCTTGTAGCACCAGATGGTTAAAGTAATTAGATTGTGAAACATGTACTGACTGTAAAACATACTTGTCTCTAGTAACTGGCACGCCCCATATTCCAGTTCAAATCAATATTATACTACAGTTGAGATGGCAGGAGTAACAGCATAGGAATGTTAGCATCTTTCATGATACAATATCACAAAAAGTTACTCAAAGGCAAGTTTAAAATGATGAGTTTTAAGCTGCTTTTAAAACATGTTAGGACTGTCTGATTGTCTTTTTTACCAAAAAGTCCTGATCGTCAATGCCAAACCGCTCTCTGAGGTTTCGAAACACCAGCGGGCAGTACTCCTTGAACTTGAAATGGCTAGGCATGTTCTCCCTGCGTGTACACAAAAAGAAAAAGAAAAACACAAAGGAGAGTTTATGAAATGCAATAGTTCCTTCAAATGCTATTTATTTATTTTTGTTAATCCTTTAATGTAAAAACAAAACACAACAGATTCATTTTTTGACATGCAACAGTCTTATAAAAAAAAAAAAAAAAAAGACTTTACTTGTTGAACAGGTGGTTGTCCACTTTAATCTTAGAATAGGCTTTGAAGTCATCTGGCATGAGCATGATAGGAATCTGGACATGGCTTAATTCGTTTATCTGTGCAAAGAAAAACACAAAAACAGGATCAATCATTCTTGCATTTAGGAACACATAGAAGTTTACGTGTCCGCAAAGCATGTGGCACATCCCAGAAATCCCAGACAGTACTCTCTGATGTGGTGACCGGGGAAATTACCGCTTAAAGGAATTAAGTGAAAATTCCTGAGCTGAAAGAAGGCCTGGGTGAGATCACATTTATTTGAGTCATTAAATTTATGTTTTCACACAATGTGAAAAGACAGTTAAGATCAGTGCATGGCTTGTGCATTCTGGTGTTAAGAGTTATAACTGGGATAACTGAAATTGTGTGCTACAGGTACATTTGAATGAATGTGTAACTTAAGATGCCCCCCACCAAAGCAGACATGCAAATTATTGGACTGAATTTATTATTCAAGCAGAGTTGACCCATCTAGGCTGGGTCAATCAATCAATACTGTTCTTCACTATGGAACAACTAGTGATGTGAACATTTCTAGGATCATGTAGTCTACAAATCTGAAGGATAACCACTGGAGAGGTCAAAAGGACACGCTCCAAGAACTGCAAACGTACAAAGTTATTTTAAATATACAGACAGTGACAAAATGGGGACTTACACAATCTGTAATGTCAAGACATAAATAGAGTCCAGATGACATGTGCATTTGTATAAGTCAGAATGTGTTGCTTGTGCAGAAACGATAATCTTAATACTTCAAGATCCTGCAGTCTGTGAAGCCCTGCCATTTTCTAATCTTCTTGACTGAACATGTTTACAGTTCAGAGGATAATGACATTTCTTTTCAGTATGCGATGCCATTTCTCTAGTCTCTGAAATGCAATTTTAAAAGAGACTGGGGAGTCAAGCATTAGCTAAAAACAAAGCGATAATTTTTTCTAAAACCCACTGAAGTTTACCTTGAATATCAAGAGTGCAAAACTAAATGACGCATCAATAAACCTTACACACCGAATTAACAGCAGGGCTGCAATCATCTAAGGTACATTGCAGGAGTTTCTCCTTGGATCTGGCCATTGTTCACATTGCTGTATTGCGTAGACCTGACATTTGTTATGAATCAGGCACAGCTTGATACACATATGATGTGTGTGTGCTTGCGTACTTGCTGTTGGCTGCCGGCAGGCTTCCTAGCAGGTTGCTCAAATCTATTAATAACCTCCAATCATTCTGCCAAGCATGTTTGTGATGCAGGTGCACCAAGTAACCTGAAATATTTCACTTTGACTGATTAATAACAAGATATGTACGGGTTCCTCTGCAGCCAAGTCTCATATGCAATTTTTCTACATTGCTTACAGCTAGGACTGTGCTGAGATGCATATTGAGATGTCACATCAAAACTTCAGCATCTGATTTAGCAGAGGTATCTGATCAACTGCAGCCCTGCAATGCTGCAGGAGTGTTAGGGCTGATGGTGCAAACATTGGCTTCAGTGTGACTGGCCCATCAAAGCAGTCAGCATACTTTGGGTGGTTTGCTTTGTAAGACAGTATGCATGAGCAAGTTCATAATACTAATTACAGTTGGTTGAACACATGCATTAAAAGGTTAAGCCTGGAAGAGTGCTTACATGATCTTGTCTACTCTCAAATGAAAATATATGGCTAAATTGCTGTACTAAGATGTAGACATTTAACATTAAGAATTGCAGATAAATCTGTAACAAGTGACTAACAAATTACCAGCACAGCCAAGATGCAGGGATAACTCCCCACAGACTCATGGTAGAAATCTGTTTTGGTCAAGTGTATAATCTGAGCTTGTTCTGCTACTGAAACCTGGAACTTGAAGTCCACAGATGTCATATCCATGCATGTTTCAGCACCCTGTTGTGACAGGCACTGACGTCACAGTGACACAACACAACAGATGCATCCTGGGTACACAAGGGAGATGTCACCTAATCAACAAAGCTGCGTTTCACACAAGAGCAGAGACAATGCCTGATCACACACGGCGCACACGCACGTACACACGTGTCTGTGAGGACACTAGTTTTCAGCAATGACAATTGAGATGAAAATATCTGCTAGAGAAAAAGAGATGACGGGTCCCTCGAGGTTCATTTTTTTCCCCAAACTACCCTCACATAACCATTTTTGTAGAATTACTGTTTTAGTAGTAAATGTCCTTGTCCTACCTTTAAATTTAACAACCACAAAAACGGGAAAGCACGAGAAAGCATTTATGCCAAGATGATCGTGTTGGTCTATTTTCACAAGTCATGCTTTTTACAGGCTAGATAAAATATCAGTTTCTGGACTGGAACATACTGCCTTGTTGTTAAACATTTCTGCAGGTGCCTTTGTGGAGGTGTTGTATATGAACTTGACTGACTATAGCTGCACCTAATCCACACTATATAATGCCGAGTAGAACTATTCTATCTTTTAGGCTCTTATATGACCATCCAGTTCATGTGCTTATTTTCCTCCAACCATAAAACTTGCAAACAATTTCACACCACCACTTCCTTTTTGTCTCCATGGTGATGAAGACTGGTTTTCCGGCCCAGGGTGAAGTAAGTGTGTGCTGTTGCTCCATTGGACAGGAAGTAGATGAAGATAGCATGCTTTGTCAGCAGCTCGGCACAGCCTCATCTTTCTGCACAAAGACAGATGACTCGCCAACAGTTGGAAGAGTAAATGAAATATCAGAGCTGAGAGTAACTGCTCCCAGAATTATATATAAAAGAAGCAAGACTAATCAGACCTGCAATCAAGATATGTAGCCTGGAGGGACACATTTGACAATGAACAGGAAAGTTATGACCAACCGTGATCATATTTATCTTTTCTGTCTGATAACAGCATTACTGATTTGCAAACTATAAGTACAATGTGTTATCAAAGGAAAAAGGGCCACTTGGTATTGCGATAATTCTGACGAGTTCCTCTTGAACTCTACCTTTGTTAGTAAAGGTCAAATACAACATTTTTGGAAAGAGACCACATTGTCTACAGAAAACATATATTCCCATACGATTATTTGATGGTTACATACAATAGGTCATGTCTACCTTTTAAGAAAAACATTTTTTACTAAGTAGAGTTGGGAAAAACTGTCCTTTGTTCTCGGCGAGGCTAGAAAGCTTATTTAGGGTTTCTGCCAGTTAACTGTAAGCCTTGTGACCTGCTGGACCTTAGCATCAGGGGAATTTTTCTTAATGTTTTTTTAAGATGTTTTTCCCCCAGACCTTAACTAGAACTGTTAAATTAGTTAATGTGTCTTATAAGACTACCGCTCCCATATAAATAAGCTTGAACACCTATATACACTATAAATAGTTTAAAAAAAAAAAAAAAAAGTTAAAGAAATGGGCAAACAAATTGTAAATGGACTGGAATGGTACTTATAGAGCGCATTTCTACTCAACTTGAGCACTAAAAGTGCTTTCTACTATAACTAATATCTAATGTTAGATGTTAGATTCAACTCATTGTCGTTGTGCGCACAAGACACACAACGAAATGATCGTTCCAGATCACTCAGCCAGAGACGAGCATCTGCGGCCACTCAGCCAGAGACCGGCACTACCGTTAGGCAATGTGGTTTAAGTGTCTTGCCCAAGGACACAACACAGCGCAGGGACAGGGGCTCGAGCCGGCAGTCCTCCGGCTGCAAGGCGAATGCCTACCCACTGCGCCACTGCCACTTACAGCTCTGCTGTTATCTTTTCTCTATGTGCATGAAGAACATTAACTGTAATTCTGCCAGAGATGCACCTCTTCTGTTTGGGCCACACAGTACACATTGTCACTAGCAAATGCAATATTAAATTCACTGCGATGCATTTAGTGCTTGGTACTGATTTTAGTACTGATTTGAACAGTATAAAACCACTGGCACAGCTACAGTTGTTCTGTCTGGCTTTTAAAGGAGATTGCCAGCTTAGGATATTGTTCAGCCTTTGGACTTTTGCTGGGGTTGTGGTTTAATCTGTGGTGCTGTGACTATAACCAGCTGTACAACTATTTGAATCAGCACTGCTTCTGTAACAGATGTGTATCAATACATCATACAATACAGCTCAGAACTGCAGCAGCTTCAGTGCAACATTTAGCCAGCACACAGACACACAACTGCTGCATGTGTTTACACCTATTAAACAAATGTGTCACAACCAGAATCAGAACAAATAAAGCACAGCCTACAGCAACAAACACAGTGACAGCTATGTCCTCCCATGGGCACAGTCATAACTGGTTTTAATCAGCCTTGGCAGCAGTCATTAAAGCACTTCTGAGCCCATTTTTGCCATCTTACAAGTTGCAAAAGCTTGGGTGGTGTTGGTTTCACCTCGTGTATCTGTGAGTCTGCCGATCTACCCAGCTATGTGTGAATCATCACAGCAAAATGTGGTCCTGATGATAAACTGAAGCAGGGATTGCCACAAAGGCAATTTGGAGCAGTTTAGCATAAAGCCATGTAGGAAGAAGGAAAAAAAAAAAAAAAAAAAGCCTCTGTACAGTCCTGTGACAAACTATGCAGACCCTTAGGTTCTGCTAATCAAATTCACTTAATTATCAGCAAGTGTGACCAAATCTATAAAAGCAAAAGAGGCAGTTACCAAAAAAAAGAAAGAAAGAAAAAAGAACCCACAGGAACTACATCAGACTCTACAGGCCTCAGTTACCATGGTAAATGTTAAAGTTCATGACATTACAATTAGAAAAAGACTGAACAAAAATGACTTGTTTGGAAGGACTGCCAGGAGAAAGCCTCTTCGCTCTAAACAGAGCATCGCAGCATGGCTTAGCTTTACAACGTTGCATCTGAACAAACCACAAGATTTTTGGAACAAAGTCCTTTGGACAGATGAACCTAAAGTGGAGATGTTTGGCCATAATCAAAAAAAAATTAAAGGAACACTTTGAAAACAGATCAGATCTCAATGGGAAAAAAAATAATGCTTTATATTTATACTGATATGGACTCTGTAATGTGTTAGGAATGAAATGATGCCACATTATTTGATGGAAATGAAAATGATTAATCTATAGAGGGTGAATTCAAAGACACCCTGAAAATCAAAGTGAAAATATTATGCAGTATGCTAGCCCATTTTTTGCCAAAATTTCATCGTGCTGGGAGACACAGCAAACCTTCAGGCCATGGCACATTATTGATGTGCCATCCTGGAGGAGTTGGACTACCTGTGCAACCACTGTAGGGTCCAGGTATCAACTCATGCTAACAGTAGTGACACTGACCCTTGCCAAATGCAAAACTAGTGAAAACGTGCGAAAACTTTATTTTTCACATGACTGTATATCTTTCCATGGAATTGTATAAATGCAATATTGTCGCAACTGCATGAAATTTTCCAGGTGTTTAGTTGGGATGAAAGTGAATTGTGGTTTGACCCATTAGTATAGAGCAGTGGTTCCCAAAATGTGGGCCAGTACTGCAGGGGGGCCACAGTAATAACAGAAATTCAGTTTGAAATTACTCACATGTATGCATAGTTACATAAATGTATAAATGTATTTATTTATATAAAAAGTGAATTAAAACTGGTATTAGTTTGTGATATTCCTCATTACTTTGATTTAAATTTACTGCTCTTGTATTGAAATTTGTGTCTCAGTGGCAAATGGGTCACATATTGGAATTAGCACTGGGTAGCAGTTAGCAATTTGTAGCCAACAACCAGCGCTGTTTAAGTTTTTTGAATCAAATTTTCAAGGAAATACAGCACTTTCTCTTTTATTTTGATGAGAGTGAAGACAGGCTTCTAGCCAGGAAAATTTCACAGGCTATCGGACGACCTGGGGGGAGGGGGGCCCGTGGGATTTTCTGGTTTTTAAGTGGGGCGCAGCACTCTTGACTTTGGGAACCACTGGTATAGAGTAAAGAGTGCCATCATCACTGTGGATGGAGTTAGCCTGTCATAAGATGAACTACGGTATTAAACTATTGTGGCCACAGCCTAAAATTTGATCATTACTGTTTTGCCAACAGTAATGAGCTCTACTTACAAAGCTAATAGGTTACTCAGTACCTTGCATTTCTAACTACATATGGAGAGTTCCAAAGAAGTTTATTTATCTGCTAATTTAACATTTTCCACCATGAGTGTAGTTTCAAAAACATGTTGTTGATCCAAGTATGATCCCAATGTAAGATAACATATACTTCTAAATGCAATGGTGCTGAAACAAATTTGTGACTGAGCAATCACAACTGTTGCTCTACCGACTCTCACCATAGTCTCAAGCTGTGGTGGTCTACAACATAGTACATAATACTGCATCATAACCCAGGTCAGCCTTCTCTCTATGGCTCAGAGGAAATACAAACATTACTGTGAGGTAACTCAACGTGTACTGCAAGGTAAGAAAAATAGTCCACTAAAGCATGATCTTTCATGAGCTCCATAAGACACAGAAGATTCAAAAAATGTATTTTTTTCTACCCATCCCTAGTAGGTCAGCCATAATGAGAACACACACATAAAAAAACCAATGATACAGTGGGGTAGAGGTAAACTTAAAGGACTGATGCATCTGCTTGTGTTGATGTGTGTGTGTGTGTGTGTGTGTGTGTGTGTGTGTGGGGGGAGTCAATGTTATAATGCTCACTCAATTCAAGAATGTAAACACAGACACACAAGAAGGATTATATGAGAGCCATAGTGAAGAAACAAAGGGTGTGCCTCATAACTGTAACTGACTCTATTACCACTAAAAAAAAAAAATACTCAGCTAAGTATCTGTTCGACCATTTTTAAAAAAAAAAACAAAAACAAAAATTAAAGTAACTCTTACATTGGTGAAAAAAAACATGGTTTTGACCATATAAACTGAGAAACAGTACTTCGTAGCGTGCATGTCACTGATGTGCAACTGGGCCACGTGAAGCTGTGGTGATTAAAGCACGCTACTGTAGTTGGGTAAAAGCTGTTATATTTATAGATTATTGCAGTTAAACATAAATGAAAATGATCAAGAATAATAACCATAAAAAACAAATAAGCTACAAACTAACCACGGATTTGGAGAATCATTTCACCCCAACTACAGAGACTTGGGAAGGATGTCATTTTCTGAATTTTGTCATTGACTTGGTCACATCCTGTGTATACTTAATTCAATTATTATTCAAAATTAGCATCTGCTAGAGGCTGCTAAGATTTTTTTTATCTCTCTCTACCCCTCTTTAAAAAACAGACATACTCATACTTAAAAAAATTCTAATCACATAACAAAGAAATCTGTTACCACAGTTACCATAGTCACAAGCAAGTACACTGTTGAAGGTGACACACATGCACACTAGCAGGCGAAAACGAAATGGAAACTTTTTTTTTTCTTCAAATGCTCAGTGCAAGAAAAACCACATGCTTCCATAAGTTCTTCTGTCTGTCACTGCCTCAGGGTGCCAGGATGTGAGGTTTCAGCTTTTCTGTTTTCCTCCATAATCATCACACATATTAGCTGTGGGTCACTCCTGCATATATTTATAGAATCAAATGCTTATGTAATCCACAGAAGCAGACACAGCTACTCTGAGTCAGACACAGAGACAATGAGAGAGGAGAGAGGGGGACAGGGAATGAAACTGAGCCACACAGACAGGATGACACAAAAAAAGACCCTCACAAAACTAGTTAAAATCTGCATGAAGGGGAAAGTTTAATGAAGAGCCACACACAACTTATCAAATTTATCTTTGTTTTAAAAGCACTGGAGCAGATTACATGCAACAGTATGTCAGGAAGCGCTGGACTCAAAGCTATGTTAATGCAATGGATGCCTTAAACTGTGACGATGCTTTCCAGCCAATGACAAATCCACTCAAAAGACAACAACAGAACAAATTCTGACACTTTTCTCTTCCAACACTGTCCTCAAACAACCCAAGGACTTACAAGTAGAACTGGCAGACAAGCCAGAACTTTATCCCCTTTTTACAGTTTCGCAGTGTGAGGCTGTAAGCCAGATTCACTGCAGAAACAAACCTGCAGCACAAGGTGTTTCGCACTTGAAAAACATTTATAGAGTTGACGCTGTGCATCCGTCCTGGAAACAATTATTTCTGACTACATCATGAGGTAGCTGGAAAGATTCTATAGATCATGACAGAATCCATCAATGACAAGCGACCAGTCAGGAATGCTGGCTGACAAGGTCACATCTATGGGAGTGCTTTAGGTATGACAACAGACAGATGAGTCACACAACCACCTGCCTAGTATTTTTTCTTTTTTTTTTTTTGCATTTTTGGCCACAGCGGTGGAGAGAGACAGGAAATGGGGGAAAGATACGGGGGAAGACACACAGGCAAATTGGCGACGGGCCGGGACTCGAACCCGCACCGTAACGCGGCATATGTATGTGGTCGCCGGCTTCACCACTAAGCCACCCAGGGGCCCTAGTATTTTTTCTAATTGAATGACTATGAATGTCTTTCATGCACAAATTTTTCCTTATCATAGCTAGTTAGGTTCAAAGCTTTAAAATATCCTCAGACTGGGGCTTGTTTTCCCTCTTCAGCACTCTCTACTGTACTGTATTGATCTGATTGATTGACGTAGGCCAGTGGTCATCTAATCTACTGCCAAGTTTGTTTGTTTGTTTTTTTTAAAATGCCTGCCCTTTTAAAAGACTCGAAGGACAATTTCCCAGATGGCTCTGAGTTACAAACCATCTGGCACATCAGGTGAGTTAAGAACTAAATTCATGCCAACAAGTTCTGCAACAGACCGGGTTCTATGAAGCCCCCGGCTCACCATGGTAACAAGAAATACTCATGGATTAGAGATGCAGCCTTTAAAGTGTTCCTTGTGGTGTGACAACATTAACAAAAGTGCAAATGCTTTACAATGTTGCAATTTTAAGAAGCCAAAAAGAACCACTAATTCAGCCATAGGATGGTTTGTCTTTTTTCTAGGTGCATTTACATTCAGGCTAAGGCATAATAACAGTGTTACTGTATGACAGAGCCAACAATCACACTTTTTCTTCCCTCTGAAAGTTACTACTTTTAACACGATTGCAGACTGTTAATCAATTTGCCATATCCTGTGCTAAATCTAAGCTTTTACTTATTTTCTGTCATATATACTCTTACAATTTTGAATGCTCATATTAAACATGGTTAACGGTTCAAATAATACTGTTGTGTATTTTATTGCAGTCACAGACAGGGTAATATGGTCTTGCAGGCACAAAGGTCTGGCTGTGAGCACAGTAGTCCCACCCAACTGCTGTGCAAACCTGCTGTGTGCAAGAAGCAGCCAATCAGAAGAAATCTGTCTTAAAGCCAGGGTGGCCTCAATGGGAGTCTTGTTTGGGCCAGCAGATGAACCTGGGGGTTGCACCAAGGCTCAGTATAAAATTAAAAATAAAAGATTTCCTTTTTTTTTTTTACGTGAATCACACAAAGCTACTCTAGTAAAGTCCAAGATAAAAAAAAAAAAAAAAAAAAGAATTGAAAATGAATATGGCATGTCCCTTTTTTTCCTCTCAAGCTAGACACTAAAAGCTATGGTCTGAATCCAGTGTCATGCAAGTTTCTTTTCATTAGGTTTTATAGTGAGCAAGATCTTCCTGACAGTGGTGTAGAGTGATGTAGAAGGCAAGAAAAAGGGACCAAATAACAACCACTTAGAAAATTCACACTGCAATTTTTATGACTTGAGGCAGCCCAATTATAATTTGGAATTTCAGTGCAGCCAAACATAGATGCTAGTGAGGGAAGCTCTATTCATTATTTGCAATGTCAAGGAGACTGAAAGATGCTTTTCTAATGATAGCTTTATGGCAGACCTCATTGGACTCTTGGAAGTCTGTTTGAGCTTTTTTCCACTCTATTTAAGCTTCAGCAGTTGCTAAGAAAAAAATAGCTGTTTGTTTGTTTTTAAGTTTTGCCCTAAATCTTCTTATCTAAAAGCATGAACTATTAAAACTTATTTGGTCATTGATAGATGCAATAAAATTTCAAAGTACTTGGTTTAAAGAAAAATGGGCTACTTGTCAAAGCAGGTTATTTTAAGCAAGCTGTTAAATACCTATCTAAATACATATCTGTGCTTAGCTGTTGCATAAGAATGATTCTGATGACAAACACCTAATCACCTTAAACACCTAAACACCTTAATTATCTCTACATTTGTTGGCACTCTATTTGACTCATTCTGCATGCCATCTTCACATTAAAGGTCGTAATGCTGGCATCTATTCTACACTGCAAAAATGAATTCAATTCAATTCAATTTTATTTATATAGAGCCAAATCACATCAGTCGCCTCAAGGCGCTTAACTGACCGGTAATTCAAAAGTCTGGTTTTCAGGCCAAGATGATTTGGGTTATTCAGATGACAACCCACTGTAGTTAAAAAGGATGGGGGTTACAACTGCAGAACATGTGCATGAATAAATGCTTTTGCTGACTGCCTTTGCAGTCTGGTTGCATTCTCAAGCCTCAGCCTTCAGTTCATGTTACTTTTGCAATCTCCTTGCTGGATGGAGTGACCTTTAGCTAGGGCTGGCCCTTAATCACCAACCCAACATTGGTTTGTGCGATGAGTCTTAACTGACTGGATGGTCACCAGGAAAAAAAAACAAAACAAAACTAACTGAAGTGGCAAAAATCAGTTATGGACAGTTATTGTTTACACAGCTGGTTCCTGCATTTATTAATATTATATTTGTAAGGCAGGAAATTCAAACTGCAGGCTTATTTCGAGAGTAAATGATGGCCACAATAGGGTGGCAAAATCTACAAGCAAACATTCACCAACTGTTTATCGACCTCAAACATGGCTGATCATTCTAAATGTGTAAATAGCCCAATAATCGCCAATTAACATGGCCACTCACTCTACCATTAGAACAACTGGTTCCTCACTGACTGTTGCTTTTCTGGTACAATTAACTGGTAGCTTCCAGTGTGGCCTCAGAAAATTTAGATTTTTGAGGCTCATATTATTGTTATGTATCTCTCTGTAATGATGCATAGTGTTATTAAGATTGTGTAATAACAAAAATTCTCTGTTAGCTCTGGAATTCACAGCAATTTTGGATGATCCCTGAGCATACATACATATATATAAATAATTTAACATCAGAAATGAATGGATGCATGGATAAGCGGTTAAAAAAAAAAAAGGATGGATCTCATAAATGTGTAATGAGTAGCTGACTACTAGTAAACAAGGCAAACTTTGGTCGGGGGTGGCCATAGTTATATCGACATTTCAAAATGATGACCTCCACACTTTTGGGCAGTAACTCAGTTGCTCAATCTAGTGTTCTGGCATATAATGTAATTTTTATGTAGCCTATAGTATGACAAACTGAGTACCTGCTGAGAAAAACAGCAGGAGAAATAGCCTAAGGCATAGCAAGGGAATGTGCTGACGACTCCAGTGCGCTGTTGTGCAATCCGAGAACAGTTTGAACACGTATTCAATGATTCTTCAAACTGTAGGTTTTTATGGTTATAAGCCAGTAGCCCATAATGTCTAGCAGGCAGTTGACACAGCACAACAGCAGACACATGAATCATGAACAACCATAAACACACAAATGATTTTTCTCTTGGAATTATTGAAGTTGTGACCAAAAAAAAAAAGGGAAAAATTATGTAACATAAATTTCTATTGAACGGTTTTGTGTTTGGTGGCTGATACGTGGCTTACAACATATCTAATAAGGAAATCTGTTAAACTGGATGGCATATATCTATATATATTTAATCTTTCTCAGGCATTTCAATGACATTTAAAGAGTAAATTACTAATTTGTAACACATAGCTGCATTGAAGTAAAACTCTTGTGTTCCTTACTTTGAGCCTTCAGGCTTAACACCAAAGCCAGGTGACTGTGATCCATCTACAGACTACAGCTTAGATAAAGAATAAAAGCTTTAGATCTTTAGCTGTCTTGGCATCATGTATGTCAGGCTATTCTGAGGCAGTGTAATCCAAACTGAACTGCCACCCTGAACCCTACCCCAAAAATTAAATGCTGCTGAGTAAAAACGCAACTGTAGCACAGTTTCAGTAAAAACTTCATCCTCAACATGCCTTTAGTACTACAGGTATGCCAAACAGATATCCACCAAATATTCAAAGATGCTCCAACATGATAGAGAGATATGGAGGAAGACAAAATACAATCGTCATACAGTAACTGCTGAATCAGTCAAATTATTTAAAATGAGCGTGGCTATTATATATATATATAATACACACAGTATATAATTTTAAGCTAAATAATTTAAGCACAAATAGGTGGCCTATTTAAAAAAAGTCTTCAATTTTCCTTTTTAGTTATGTGTCAAAAGGAAGAGAGATGGCACTAGATGACACTCCAAACTGCACCAACGTTCAGCAGCAGGGGTCACAATTAAAATGTGCTGTGTCTGTGTATATATAGAAAACTCACTTGCATTTACAGTGGCCATTTTTTTGTATCATCTTTTTAAATTTGACATTTTAATTCAATACCAAATCAACATTAATTAATAGCAACAAATATCTATTATGGAGTTATTCCGATTTCTCCCAAGATAAGGGTTTTCTTAATTAATGTGATACAGTTTACATTGTTATTGCTGTTATACATTTCATGCTGTATGAATAACAGCAGATGAGAATAAAGGGCGAGAAATCAGAGCATCAATCTCAATCAAAGGGCAAAAGTTACTGACATCACTGACACCACTGTGTGCTCATGAAAAATATTTATTACTAACATATAAAAACAAACGTGTGTACTTAATATATGAATGCTGCTGCTCAGCTCGTTTGGTTACATGTTGGAGAGCAGGAGCCAAAAAACTCTGCTATAATTTAAAAAAAACAAACTGGGAAAACATGAAGAAGAAGCTATATATTAAGACACACTACACTACTGTGCACTAAGCACCATCCCCGTGTACTGTAAATCTTTTTGCAAAATACTGCTTCAGGTTTAATACTTGTAATTTGGTGCCAGAAATATTTGTATGTCCTCTGCCTGCCAAGTGTGTGCTTTTTCCAACATCTGAGGACTGGCCAAGAGCAGCAATTATTCAGCAAAGGAAGATACAGACAGCAGAGATAAGCTGTCTTGCATGGGAAGATCTGCTCTCTCATGACACAGAGCCCTAGGAGCTTATCCTACATGTGCACAACAGGAAGCCAAAGAGTTGAACGCACAACCGCGCACACACGCACGTACACACAGTTTAACGAATACATCAAAAACATGGACTAATAATATCCACGATATTACTGCTGTAACTACAAAAAGCTCACCAAAGCAAACGGTACTAATTGATTGCAGCAAGTGAAGCCAGTCTTATATTTACGCTGACAGTTCAGTCAACCGCTGGACGGCTGTCAACTCGTAGTTTCACTCAGCTGCAGTAACACAAAGGCTGATATCTGACAGCAAGTGAACCTTAATGTGGAACATGAAAAGATCGAGGGAGACATAACTGTAGATCATCACAGTGACAATGGACGCTCTGACTTACCGAGTGGTTGACTCCCCACATAAGCACGCTGAGCAGAGGGTCGCTGGCACGGAAGAGCTTCACTTTTTGGGCAACGAAGTGTTTTTTCTTGGTCTTGGTTTTGCTCGCAATGGATGCGGCAATGCTGCTCGCTGAAGCCATCTTTAAGAAAACTGACTGGTTATTGCAGTGTGCGATAATCCCGACAGCGTGTCTTCCCTTGATGCTGGCACAGCGGCCACCAGCTCACGGTTCAGTACTGTCAATACTATTCATTTAGCCAAAACCAAGGTGCCCCAATTCTTTTCATCTAACGCGCCCCACAAAGCTCGGCTGACGCTGTGGCCCCGCTCGAAAGAGACTAACGTGAGGAAATACGATGTGTTTTAGCCTAATACTGCTGCTCTTCTTTACTTAACAGTCATACGCTTCTCCGCCTGCCCATATCACAAGTCACCACTCTTCCTTCCTTGACTCGTCCGGAGATCTCTGCTCCTCCTGCGATGTAAAGTCTCACTGAGGTGGCGTTAGCATAGCCGAGAATAGCTTGTTAGCTAACAAACATCAAAGCTAAATTTTGTAAAAATAAAATAAAATCAAATAAAATAATTAAACTTAGAAAAGGTGGAAAAACGTTAAGCGCCAGTGGCAAATGAGAAAGACAATACGTATCCGCCTTTTTAAAAATTAATAAAACAACGCATTAGAGATGCCAAATGGCAGCTAAACGCTCGGGACTGCCAGCTAACAAGAGTCTCCCCGACCTTCGTTAGCCAAACGACGGCACAAAGCAGAACCGGACTCCGTTCACCAGCTACCAACCGTTAGCCTGCGAGCTAACTGCTGCCATTAGCGAGCGGCTCAGCCCTCCTCCTACGCGTTTGTGCTGAGTCCATAGAGATGACAGGGGTGTATCCTGTGATGTCTTTGCCCGGTTTAAATGAAAACGCCGAGGAGCAGATATTTCGGCGTAAATTACAAAAATGAAAAAAAAAAATAAATTCAACGTTTAGTCCACTCCTCCTGCAGCATTGATGTTCATGTGCGCTGCAACTGACAGCTCGGCGGATGGGAGGTGACAGGCTGAGCTTTGCAGTGTCTGCTGCGCTGATTCGCTGCAGCTACTGCCCTCCACCACCGGGACTACGCTACCTTTCTTTTTATGGTATTTTAATAGCGCAGGAGCCTTCCTATATTATTCTGAATTTGCATTTAGATTTAACTTTAATGCCAGCAAACAAGACGTTATGATTGAACCAAAACTATACACTTAATTGAGGGAGGCTGACCTGTATAAATCTCAGCGTTTGTTTTCTTCATCTACCTCCACCCCCCTGCAGCTTCTGTAAGAGTAATGGATTAGCAGAGACATGTACACCATCCAAGTCAAACCCTACTCTTGGCTTGCTGTAGATATGATTAATCTGAGGCCTTTTTTTTTTTTTCAAAGAAGCAGCGTTATGAACCACACCACCAGAGGTAATGTCTTTAGAGGTCATTTGGCTTTCTGGTGCATGCTGTGCTATTTCCACTGGCACAATGCTGTGTCAGTACCTCTCTAAAAGCAGGAGGCTTCAATGTGCTGATGCGGTATGGAGTTCATTTGTTTTATGACTCACCCTTCACAGCACATTTTTTTTAAAACACTGACTGATCTTTATTCATATTGAATTAATAATTGATTTTTATAAATCTAAAAACAAAATCTCAGTAGTTTTCACTGGTAAACTATACAGTGTCATCTGAAAACAGCACAAAACCTCTAGTTGTCTGGTTCATTCCTGCATAAACAATGCAAGTTGTGTTTCCAACAAATAAAATAACAAACATACATCAAACTGCTAGTGACACATTTGCTGCAATGGCACAATGATGACTTTGGTCTAAATTAAATATTAGGTACTGTGACCAATCCATCCATCCATCCATTCTCCTCCGTAATCCTGTTCAGGGTCGCGGGTGTGTGTGTGTGTGTGTGTGTGTGTGTGTGTGTGTGTGTGTGTGTGTGTGTGTGGCTGGAGCCTATCCCAGCTGTCATAGGGCGAGAGGCAGGGTACACCGTTTTCTGGGACCAATCCACCATGGTAAAAGTAACAGAAAAATACCTGCTGTAAATGTTTATATTTTTATATATACTGTGCCTACTGGCTATACAGGACAGGCTCGCACTCCTTCAGCAGACCCCACACTCACTCAACACGTGTCCGCTTCATTGTTACGCAGGATTTATTCTACCTGTTTCTGCAAATGTGCGTGGAATGCCAAAAGCACTCAAAGAACATAACTAATGCCAGCCATGGTATTGCCTTTTTTTTGCCCGTTAATCTCAACATTTCCTTGTAGGACTATATTTTACTGTGTGCGTGTGTTTTGTGAATAATAACCACAGAATATATTTTTGTTCCAAGTCTTGAACACATAAATACATTCTAATTTTTTCCGAAATAACCCGCTAATACTGTACGAGTCATAACTTTAGTAACAGGTTCAAATTAAGATTATTTAGACCATTATTTAGTTCAACGTGGCACCCGTTGCCTGGCAACGTTGTGTCAACCCCCATTTCCAAAACACAGCACAGTGCGGTTATTGTGTGGTTGTGCCTGTTGAAAATCTCGAAAACTAAGTTGCCCCTTACTTTGAAAAGAAAAGGTATGTCATGGTGAATTTTGGAGCGGGTAATTGAAAGCTTGTTATATGCCTGTGGTGTAAGCGTAACCTGCGGACAGCGTTACCGAGTAGTAGCATAGCAGCATAAGTTGCTAGCTTTATGGCTTTATCACAGAGTTGAGTGCATTGAACCGCTATTGAACGGCTGTCTCATCAATATTACGCTGTTTCTCTTTAGGCCTTAATATGGGAAAGAAGACGAGGAATGAGAGGGAAACTCCAAGCAAGGAAACGGTGGGAGACGAATGTTTCTTGACCTGTTGATAGAACTTAACTGACGCGTTTCTGAACCTTTGACGGGGTTTATATTTCATGTCCATTGTAGCACATCCATAGCCTGAACGTAGCTTACTGAACATCCCGGGCAGATATCAATAATAATCAGCTGTCATTTTAATAACATTTCGACTTGATTCAGTGGGCTCGGCACTAAAGATCATTAAGATTGATACATATATATTAATCTTAAATATACAGAATCAGTGGTTCCCAAATGATATGACTTGAAAGCAGGGATTTGTGTCACCAGATTCTTGCTTATTATTGTAACTGTTATTGTAACAGAAAGTAATGAATGAAATTTTAATTTACTATATTAGTACACATCAAATGCTCTGTTTAACACATCAAAAAGGACAGACTAATAGGGGGACATTTGTGAGGAGGTAAAAGTGATCACTTTCATGTGTAGAGAAACATCCCCTAGCCCAGGGGGTCATTTGTTGGGAGGTGTAAACTAGTGCTAGAAAGAAAGCTAAACGGCAGTGTGAAACCCAAAGAAAAAAAAAAAGTAGATATCACACTCAAAAGTGCCTCCATCTGCCTTTACAATCAAAAATGTCCTTGACTTCATTCCAGATGGCAAAAAAAAGAGAGGCGATTTTCTGCATACAAGAATACATGCATACGTTGAAATTTTGACTTGCCCTTTTGGTATGCCTTGACCATAAAAGGTTTGAAAACTGTGTCAGGAAATCATATGAATGCATGTATGTGTCCTCAGGTTGCTGCATGTTGATACGTGCTGGGCATCAAGATACGTCCTGTGTCATGCTCCTCTGAAAGTCGAAAAATATAGAGCTAAACTTATACACGGTCCATGTTTCAGTTAATTTTTTTTTTTATTATTATTTTTTTACATGTTGCCAACACTCCTTCTCCCTGCTGACTCTCACAGTTTGAGCCACTACCCCTTGAGAGCAAAACCCCAGCAACAGTAGTGCTGCTGTTGAACTCCCCAGAGGAGGAGATTCTAGTCAAAGCCTGTGAAACGATCCACACATTTGCAGAGAAAGGTACAGTGGAGTACCCACCTGCTAACATTTTCAAATATTATTATTATTTCTGTTGGTAACTGTGTAGCTGAATAGCACAACATCTTATACCATTTTAGCTTCCAGAGTGAGTTTTGCTCATCATATACTCTTTTATATGCATTTTTTTTTTTTTTTAATCATGAAATTGAAGTGTTTGCCTTCACTTCATCACCATCGGGAACATGTCTAATTTTCCTATTCACTGTCTCCCCCTGTTGTTAGGAGATGAGAACAAGGTTTCTCTGCTGGGACTTGGAGCATTAGCACCTCTCTGCCAACTCATTGCTCACAACAACAAGCTGGTCAGACGCAACGCCTTCATGGCCTTAGGCAGCATGGCTACAAACGGTACGTCAGACCAATTACATCATCTATGCAGATTTGACTGCAGTGTACTTGGTGGCTTACAAGCTTATGCAACAATCTTGATACGACAATTGACACTATAGTGTACTGACCATCTATGCATTTGTCTGGAATGTGCATCAATTCATTCCACTGATGTCAGATTCCCTGTTGGGTGGGCTGATAGCCTCACTGGATAACTGAGTAGTGTCTCTCGATTTGATCTGAAAGGTGATGTAAAGACTGCTTTGAAAAAATCTGATGCCATTCCATCAATTATTGAAAAACTGTCACTTGAAGGTGAGTAACTGTTTTTGCAAGATCAAGATATATTTGGATATAAGTTGCATACATCCAAAAATAGAGCACACGTGTCTGCTCATGGCAATAGGCAGTATTTGTGTGTTTAATCTTTATTCATTTCTGTTTCTTTTTATATGTCACTTCTGTTCAAGATGATACAGTTGTCCATGAGTTTGCAACACTGTGCCTGGCCTCTCTGTCAGAGGATTTCGTCTGTAAGGCCCAGATCTTTGACAACCAGGGCCTGCCAACTCTAATTCGGCTATTGTCTAGTTCAGACCCAGATGTCAAGAAGAACTCACTAGAGACCATCTCCAACCTAGTTCAGGTGACCCAAAGTTATAAGTATTTCCACTAACAAATTAAAGTTAAATTTAATAGTATGTCAAAAGATGCTAAAGCTGTTTTCACACATGTACCCAACCTCTGAACGTTTCTAGATATAACCTCACAGAAGTGCATGTGACAATGCACATGTTCAGTGCTGTAAAATGTATTTAACCTTCCAGTTCCCCAGTGCAAAGTCCTTATGACATCCAGTTGCGTCAATGTGAGAATAGCTCAGGTAATAGTCTGGTAAATTCATATTGGTTGCACTGTGTTCTGCCTCCTGGCTGCACTACTAAGGCAGCACTGTTGCCAAACCTTAAGTATTTCTAGTAATGAGAATGCAGCTCATGGAAAGCGCCTCCTGCTGCATGCTACAGTATGTGTGAGAAAGAACAACTTCACACAGCATCCCGATCTATTTCTCCCAACATTTACAGATTTCATGTGTGAAAACAGCTTCATATGTGCTCTTAAGATTGCTGAAAAACAGATGCTCTCTAAATTCTTGTGAACATTTGCAACCTCTGTTGTTTTGTCCTCATGAAGGACTACCCAAGCCGCCAGGCGGTACACAAATTAGGAGGAATCCCTCCACTTCTGGAGCTGTTAAATTCGGAATTCCCTGTCATTCAGCATTTGGCTTTAAAGACGCTGCAAAATGTCACAACTGATAGAGATGCGAGAAAAACCTTCAGGGAGAATAAGGGATTTGAGAAGCTTATGGATATCCTTAATAAAATGGTAGGTATATGGCTCAGGTGGCACACTCTAATATTTCTTTATTCTGCTGGTCAGTGTTAATTTAAAATAATAAAGAATCATGTGTCCTCTACATCCTCTGGACCTATCTGTCTTTTGATTTCTCACAGAACTTCAGTGATCTACACGCTGAGGCTTTACATGTACTGGCTAACTGTTTGAGTGACAGTGAAAGTGTCCAACTAATTCACAGGAGTGGAGGACTGACCAGGTTGATGGAATTTGTCCTCACCCAGAGAAGACCTGAAATCCAGTCAAGCATTATTAAATGCATCACCAGGGTGGCTCAGAGCTGTAAGGACAGACAATGATTAGAGATAACAAGTTTCTTTAAACTTTCCCACATAATTTACTCATTTTCGCTCATACTGATATGTGTGTGCATGTGTGCGGGTGCATGCCTGTGTGTCTAGCTGAGAGTTGCAAAGTGCTTCACGAGCAGGATGTGGAGAAGGTTCTGGTTGAGCTTCTGTCTGTGGAGGACATCGGCGTGAAAACATCTGCCTGTCAGGCTGTGGCCGCCCTGAGCTTCCACGTAGACAGTAAAGGTCGCTTCGGAGACCTGGGTACATATACACGTACCTTCTTCGAGCCACTCTGAGATTAGGCGCAGTCACCACAACAAAGTCATAATGAGCTGGATTGTGTTTTAGGTTGTATCCGTGTCCTGGTTAAGCTGCTGAGCAGCGAGCATTTGGCACTGAGAGAGGCAGCAACCCAGGCCCTGTCCAGCCTCACACATAACGACAAGCTAAATGCTTCGTGAGTGACACAACCTTGATCTCCTACTTACACTTCATCATTTTAAAAGTGTGTGTCCTACTTTGATTTATTGCCAAATTTGTAAAGAATACAGTATGTATTCTTGAGAAAATGAATGACACATTAGAGACATGATTTAATCTATCACCTGTCATCTAATGGTTCTCTCCTTTCCCTTCCTTTCGCCACCCTGTCTACATTTTTATTGTCCAGATCAGTCTTCCCTGAACCTTCCAACTACACATTGTATGCTTGGACATAGTCTGTTTTGAACAGAAATAGATTTGCAAGACCGTACTAATTGTCAACTGTCTAAGTTTTCAGTAGACCTGCTATCCCTTTTTATGGTATCTTCCAGTGAAGTGTGTGAGGCAGGTGGCCTTGAGTTCCTTATCCCGCAGCTGCATCAAAGCTGTCCAAAGACAGTTGCCAGTTCTGCTGCCACACTTCTCAACATGGCTGAACAGGAGGACATCCGCCGTAAGATCTTGTCACATGGAGCCATACAGGCTCTGGTGGAACCCTTGAAATCTACAAATACACAAGTCCTGGTAAACACTGCACGTTGCCTGGCGGTGCTGGCCTGTGGTGAAGAAGCCAGAGCAGAGGTTGGTGTTTTTGTGACCTCAGAATGCTGGCTAGTTCTCATGTTAGCTAATAATAAAGAATATTTATTGTTTTTCATTATTGCTGTAAACTTTACTCATAACAGCAAAATTGCTGTAAATGGCAGTTGATTATACATTGTGTTACATTTTAAATGCTTTCCCTAAATAACTAAAACTCATCCCAAGCTATTAAGTGCTGGAGGCCTTGAGTTTCTGGTCAAACTGCTCCGGTCTCAATACAAGGACGTGCTGCACAGTGCATGCTTGGCAGTGAATGTCTGTGCCAGTGATGAGCCCACTGCTGTGGAGATGTGCAAATATGGGTAAGACAGGTGACATATAACAGTGCCATTAGAGCATGACTGATGTGTCACCAAATTCAGTACTGGTAATGTATTGAAAATAAATGCTAAGGAGTCTGTTTAGATAATGTTGTGTAATTCCCTAAATAACCAGCAGATGGCAGTACAGGACAGCATTACATGTTATTACGTATTCTTTTGTTCATTTGTCCATTTTTATACACTGCTCAGAAAAAAACTTATCAGAGTATTGTACCAAGTCATTTAAGCCTGGGATGTTGATCAGGTCAGTTAAGTAGCAGAGGGGGTTGTTTATGTCTATCAGCTGCTTTGGTGTTAATGAAATCAACAAGAGGGGCACTAGAAGGGCAACCATGAGACAACCTTCAACACAGGGATGTTTTATAGGTGGAGGCCACTGACATTTTTTCCCTGCTCACCTTTTCAGACTGTTTATTTTTTTCATTAGTTTTGCATTTGGCTAGGGTCAGTGTCACTACTGCTAGCATGAGATGATCCTTGGACCCTACAGAGGTTGCACAGCTAGTCCAACTCCTCCATGCTAGCACTTCAATACATGCCACTGCCAGAAGGTTTGCTGTGTCTCCCAGCACAGTGTCAAGAGCATGGAGGAGATTCCAGGAGACAGACAGTTACTCTAGGAGAGCTGTGTAGAAGTTCTTTAACCTATAAGCAGGACTGGCATCTGCTCCTTTGTGCAAGGAGGAATAGGATGAGCACTGCCAGAGTCCTACAAAATGACCTCCAGCAGCTACTGGTGTGAATGTTGCTGACCAAACAATCAGAAACAGACTTCATGAGGGTGGCCTGAGGGCCTAATGTCCTCTAGTGGGCCCAGTGCTCACTGCACCGTGGAGCCTGATTGGCATTTGCCATAGAATATCAGAATGATCAGATCCATGATTGTTGCCCTGTGCTTTTCACAGATCAGAGTAGGTTCACCCTGATTGCATGTGACAGACATGAAAGGGTCTGGAGAAACTGTGGTGAACATTATTCTGCCTGTAACACCGTTCAGCATGACCTGTTTGGTGCTGGGCCAGTGATGGTCTGGGAAGGCATATCCATGGAGGGATGCACAGACCTCTACAGGGTAGACAATGGCCCCCTTAGGCATCAGGATGAAATTCTTGGACCCATTGTCTGACCCTGCACTGATGCAGTGGGTCCTGGGTTATTCCTGGTGCATAACAGTGCCCGGCCTTATGTGGCAAGAATATGGAGGCAGTTTCTGTAGGATGAAGGAATTGATACCACTGATCTTATACTGATACTCACCTGACCACAATCCAATAGAACACCTCTGGGACATTATATTTTGGTCCATCTGATGCCACCAGATTGCACCTAAGACTGTCCAAGAGCTCAGTGGTGCCCTGGTCCAGATCTGGCAAGAGATCCTGCAGGACACCATCCGTTCTCTCATTAGGTGCGTGCCCCAACATGCTCAGGCATTCATACAAGGGCCGTACTGACTACTGAGTACCACTTTGAGTCACTGCAATGAAATGATGGCAAAATGGACTAACCTGCCACATGATTCTTTTTACTATGATTTTCTGAATGTCTTTGAATTCAGCCCTATGTAGGTTGATAATTTTAATTTCCATCAAACAATGTGGAATTATTTTGTTCCTAACACATTACCCAGTCCGCATCAGTTTAGGTATCCAGCATGATTTTTTTTTACCATTTTTTCCCAAAGTGTTCCCTTAATTTTTTTGAGCAGTATATTTATCAGTAATGACTGAATATGTTTCGTTTCTTTTTCTTTTTTTTTTTTTGTTTCATCTGTGTTTGTTGTTTCTGTTTGTGTCTCAGAGCCCTGGAAATACTTCAGGAAATCAACCAGTCAAAGACTCATAGGAACAGTTTCAGCGAGCTGGCCATGAACAGCCTACTTAACTCCAATTTGTCTTTTAAATACAGCCTGACAGGTTATTTGGCCTCCACTGACATTATTACCTGCGGCTTCTACGATGCTGGAAAGGTATGCTGTCAGAAGTCTTTTCGTGAATGTGACCGAAAGCAGAAAAAAGTCAGTTGTCACAACTTTACGTGTTATTTTGGAACTTTTACTTGCTAAAATATAATTTTCTTTTGCAGTCTTAACAACATAGCATTAGTTTTTATTGTTTTGCTCAGTCTTTCACAAGAATATCACATGAATTTTCACAGTCAACATTTAAGCTATTGCGGCTCTGGTGCTTTCTCTCAGGCTCGTCCCGGTCAGAGGATGCTGACTTTAGAGGAACTGTCCAACCAACCGGTTAACCAGTGGCAAGCCGTTATTTTCGTCAACACAGCAACAGTATCGCCAGAGTATGAATACAATATTACAGCATGTTTTGATAGTTTAAAAGGAGAATTTGTCTAAAATATAAACTACATTTCTTTATGGTTTATGCTTAAAGGAAACAGGTTGATCTAAGAAGCATGCATTAGTTTGCTTCATTATTATATTTTTAAGTTTGTATAGATGTTTGAGAGACAAATGTAAAATATACTGTATATAATAGCCCTCAGATAGTTACAATTGACTCTACCAACCTACCAAAAGTAAACTAACCAGAACAATCACAGAAATTGACTGGGACCATCAGGTTCCTGCACTACAAATCACAACTTGTTGTTTGTTTAAAAAAATTTATTGGGGCTGTTAGATTACAATCACCCTCCCCTTCACTGCTCCAATCCTGTGCTCTATTCTTCCTTCATTCCCTTTCCCCCCTGCTCTCCCCCTTTGCCTGTAGCATAATTAGTGTGGCTTTACAGGATAAGCAATCCCCCTTTGGGACGGATACACACTCAAAGAGCTTTTTGTGATTCAAATAATGGACTTCTAAACTTGCACCCAAAATCACAAATGTGCACAACCACGAAGAGACACATAACACACATGCATGTTCAGTGAACCACATAAAGCATGCACGCAGTGAAAAAAACACATCGTGGGTGTTTAAGGCTGTATATGCATGCACTGACAAATGCTTTCAGCATTTTGTTGAATTAACTTTGCAAAAGAGAGCAGTGCCCCCTCAGGGTACCTCTGTTTCACCCCATTTCAGCTAAGCTCACCCCTTCCAGCCACCCATTCTACCAGCATGAATTTACATGCAAACACTTCAAGCATTCTTAAGCAGTGTGTTATGTAATCGATTGCTGGTCTCATCCATAGCTTTTGCATGACCCAAATTTTCAAAGCAAAAGACCTCTTTTTAGATTTTTGTCCAAAACCCTTTTGGCCACATGTGCTACATGCATATTCTCCTTTGTGTATAGTATCCAAATATTTTAGAGACAAGAACACTAGAAAACACTGACATTTCAAGAAAATATTAAAAGATGCTGCATTTCGCGATATATGAAAAAAACCCTCATCTTCCATAGTGATTACGATTAAATAAGTATAGAATAAGTATAAAGTATTTAGAATATGCACTCTTCTTATATGAAATGCATAAGTATAAATAAGTAAATATACACAAATGTATAAAACACAGTGCCGTGTTGATATAAACCATTTTATTGATATCTTTCGTTGGTAGAGAGGCAGTAGATGTGCCAGAAGAGACACAGAGCAAGCCAGCAGAATCAGACAGCAGAATCAAAGGAGACCGTAAGACACCAAAGTGAGTGTGTTTGTTAATTTGGAGGCTGAGCATAAAGCAGTCCCACTAACTCAGGGTGTTGTGCAGACAAAAGCATTTTTTGGCCAAAACCCTTTTGACCACATGTATTATTATTATTATTAATAATAAATTTATGTGTTCAAATGCATTTTATGCATCTTCATATAAACCATTTTATTGATGGTGGTAGAGAGGCAGTAGATGTGCCAGAAGAGCCTCAGAAGAAGCCATCCGAATCAGACAGCAGAATCAACGGCGAGCGCAAGACGCCAAAGTGAGTGTGTTTGTTAATGTGGAGGCTGAGCATAAAGCAGTACCGCTAACATTGCTCACACAATGTGAAATCCATGAAAGAGGTGGAATTTGAAGTAGTGATTTTTCTTGTCTATTGTTAAGATGCTCGCTCAGATTTACTTTCCAATTTGCTGTCTCTCTGTACAGGAAGAAGAAGGAAGAGAAACAGAAAGATCATGTCCAGCCTGAGTCTCCTGCAGAGAAACCAGGAGGCATGATGGAGGATGTCTCCTTGCAGATTCTTGTAAAAAATGCTAAAAAATGCATCCTTCCACTGAACGATGAACAAAAGCAGTATGAAGACTTAGCCAGGTAACAAGTTGATGCAGAAATTGGCATGCAAAGAGAGAGCGATGCAACTTATCAGCAGTCATTGTTTTTTTTGTTAAAAGTCATGGAAACAGATTGCACACCAACTCTTAAGATGTCAGCAGAGTTGACTAAAAATGACCCCAGTGGCATGTGATGCAGACACTCCACTAACACAAAAGAAATACAATGCCCTGACAGTTTAGGGAAAACAAAGACTTTATTTTGAAGGTGTCTACATTTTGAATTTTTTGTCAGGGGTGTGTGTTGTTCCTTATTTCAGGCTGGTGAGCGATGCCATGGGGGGAGCAGTGGAGATGGAAAAGATGCATGAATTTTCATGGATTCTGCACCTCAGTGAGCTCAAGATTCAGCTTAAGTCTAATGTTATTCCCATTGGTTTAATCAGAAAAGGAATCTACCGTCATAGGGCCCTCCTGTTCAAGGTACGAGTTATTTAGCTACCACACGGCATCATCAGCTGTCCGCTTCCTCTGCACCTATTTTTTTTTTTACATGTTTTGACATCCTACTTCTCCATAATATTTGCTTTTTCAGTTATCATTAGCAGTCTAACGTTCTTGTATCTCCTCTTTCAGTCGCTGGCAGATTGCATTGGACTGAGTTGCACACTTGTTAGGGGAGACTACAATCGGACTTGGAATGAAGTTCTTCTCTTCAGTAGGAATCCCTCCAACAAGCTGCACTCTTCACAGCCTTGTCGCTATATAGTTGACCTTATGCACCAGCCTGGAAACCTATTGCCAGTCAATAGCCCTGCTGCAGTGCAATACCAAACTATATGAAGCAATCCTTTAGTGTATAAATACCACAGAGACATTTTGTCTAATGTGCATTGTATACACAGGATAATTGATTTGTACATAATGTATGTTTATGAGTATATGATGTGTGCATGCAGACCTGTGTGTAATCATATAATACATTATTACTCACATCATGAGTTGACTATTTTTCTGCATATGCACAAGCCAGAATGGAAAAATCTTGTCTAATATAGGGTTTCTTTAGTAAACACAGTGATTCAACCTTTGTACTTTAGCACAGGTGTAGAAACGTCAGATGTGGTGAAACAGTGCCTTTACTATTGAGAAACTATGCTGACACGCAAGCTGCAGTTGTTTAGAAAGTTGAAAATATCTCCCACTCCTTTACAGCACCACGACCAGCCTGAAGCTTTGGATCCATGTTTCCCTGTTGTTTATGCCAAACTCTGACCCTACCAGCAGAATGTCACAGTAGAAATTGAGACTCACCAGACATGGGCAGCATGTTTCCAGTCTTTTGTTGTCCAATTTTGGTGAGCCCGTGTGAACTGTAGTCTTACATTCCTGCTCTTAGCTGACAGGCATGGCACCCAGTGTGGTTATCTGGTGCTGTAGCCCATCTGCTCCAGGGTTTGAAGTATTTTGCATTCAGAGATGCTTTTCTACATACATTGGTTGTAATTAGTAGTTATTTTAGTTGCTGTCGCCTTCCTATCAGCTCAAAGCAGTCCTCTTGCATCAACAAGGTATTATCGGCCAGAGAACTGCCGCTCACTGGATATTTCCTCTTTTGTGGATCATTCTCTGACACTAAAGATGGCTGTATAGAAAAATCCCAGTAGATCAACAGTTTCTGGAATACCCAGACAGCCCGTCTGTCTCCAACAGACATGTCACGTTTAAAGTCACTTAAATCATGTTTCTTCCCCATTTTAATGCTCAGCATGTTGTTTTGATCATGTCTACATGTCTAAATGCATTGAGTAGCTGGATGATTAGATTTTTGTTTTAAGGAACAGTTAAACAGGTGTAATAATAATAATAATAATAATAATACAGTTTATTTGTATAGCGCTCATCAAAACCAGTGTTACAAAGGGCTTCCCATAAACAAAAAAAAAAATAATAAACAAAAAAAAAATAAAAAAAAAAAAAAAAAACACCTAACAAAATAAAAAAAAAAAAAATTAATAATAATAAAATCAGTTTTCATTTCCATCAAATGATGTGGCATCCTTTTATTTGCAACACTTTACCCAGTATTTATAGATATCCAGCATGATTTTTTCCCATTGAGATCTGATGTGTTTTCAAAGTGTTGCTTTAATTTTTTTGAGCAGTTATATAGTTGAACAATGTAGAAAGCATACACTGAGAGGCACAAACAAGTGGGTGGAACATCTGTGCCGCATATGGACTACAAGTCCCCAATTCCCAGTGGGAGACACCACCAAAGGTCATTGAGAACAACAGGACTGAGGTCCTGTGGGACTTTGTGTTCCAGACAGACAAGCAGCTGCTGGCCAACCAACCAGGCATAGCGGTGGATGATAAGGAGCAGAAGACCACAGTTGTGATAGATGCGGCAGTCCCAGCGGACAGCAACATCAGGAAGAAGGAATACAAGAAAACATGAAGTACCAGGGACTGAAAGAACAGCTGCTGTAGATTCCAGGCACAACATCAGAGGTCTCTGTCCAGAAGCATGCAGTCCTAGGAACAGCTAACCATCAAACTCCCAGGCCTTTGGTAGAGGACCCCCCCCGCCCAGGGGGTGAGAGGGCAATTATATATATATCAGTCAGTCAGTCAGTCAGTCAGAATACTTTATTGATCCCAAAGGGAAATTACTACTGTTACAGCTGCAACCGTTTCATTTAAACGAGTAAACCTAAAACACAATAACATACACTAAAGGCATAAAAGTATAAAGACTAAAGAGATATTTTGACTATATACACATCTAAATCTATACACATATGAAAATTGTGAGTGCAAAAATTTTTAAATAGGTGTCATTATATATATATGCACAGTCCTTTATATATATATAAAGTATATATATATGTATATGTATATGTATATATATATATATATATATATATATATATACACCTACTTTGTACAATAGATTGGCAAATAACTAATATTGGCTAATTGCCAGTCTATTGGTATTGGCCAATGTGAAAACATTGCACAAAGGGCGCTGCAAGTTCCCTGTTGGCAGCACACCTGTTTGGAAAGCTACAAACACAATAACCAGCTGATTAGAGCACAGTTTGGCAGAGCATACAGGAGCAGCTTAAATAAATAACTACAAATAACACACACACACAGATATATATATATATATATATATATATATCATGTCTACATATATATATATATATATATATATATATATATATATATATATATATATATATATATATATATATATATATATATATATATATATATACATATATATATATATACATATATATATATATATATATATATATATATATATATATATATATATATATATATATATATATATATATATATATATATATATATATATATATATATATATATATATATATATATATATATATATATATATATATATATATATATATAAATAAGGACACTTATGTTCGAAATAAGGACACTTATGTTCGAATGCTGTTTATAGACTACAGTTCAGCTTTCAACACCGTCATCCCAAGCAGGCTGGTTGAAAAGCTGTTCACCCTCGGAATACCACCCTCCCTCTGCCGCTGGGTCTTGGACTTCCTTACAGACAGACCTCAGGCAGTCAGAGTTGGTACCAGGACATCAGAAACAAAGACAGTGAGCACTGGGACCCCACAAGGCTGTGTGCTCAGTCCTCTCCTGTACACCCTCTTCACCTACGACTGCATCCCCTCCCAAAGCAACACCTCCATCGTCAAGTTTGCTGACGACACCACCGTCATTGGGCTGATTACTGGGGGAGAGGAAGCAGCTTACAGGGAAGAGGTGGCCCAGCTGGTGTCCTGGTGCCAGGAAAATAATCTCTCCTTAAATACAGAGAAGACTAAGGAGATGATTATTGACCCGAGGAAGAGAAGAGACCAGCATGCTCCATTATTCATCAACGGGACTCCGGTGGAGAGAGTGAAGACTTTCAAATTCCTTGGCACCCACATCAGTGAAGACCTCACCTGGACCTACAACACAACACAGACTGTCAAGAAAGCTCAGCAGAGACTCTTCTTCTTAAGGAAACTGAGGAAATTCGGATTATCCCCCAAGCTCCTCAGCAACTTTTACAGATGCACTGTGGAGAGCATCCTGACAAACTCCATCACGGTGTGGTATGGAAACTGCACCAGTCAGGACAGGAAGGCTCTCCAGCGTGTCATCAAAACAGCACAATTCATCTGTGGAGCTGCCTTCCCATCACTACAGGACACTTATAATACCCGGGTAATAAAGAGGGCACACAACATCATCAAGGACCGTACCCACCCACAGCACACACTGTTCACACTCCTGCCGTCTGGCAGACGTTACAGGAGTGTAAAAGCAAGAACAACCAGACTAAAAAACAGTTTCTATCCACAGGCCATCAGGCTACTGAACCACTGACTGATTACCAAACTGTGATTACCTGCCTTTCTTTCATCTGTATATATCTGTATATATTGCACTTGCTTTATTATTTATTTATTTTTATTTTCTACTTTTACTTTCCTAATATACTAGTTCTTAAATTTTATTTTAACTTAGTTGCTTATTTCAATTGTTTGTAAAGCAGTCGCAAGTAAGAATTTCATTGCTCAGCATAACCACAGTGTTTTGCGGTGTACATGACAATAAACTTCTTGAATCTTGAATCTTGAATCTTGAATATATATATATATATATATATATGTATAATTGCCCTCTCACCCCCTGGGGGGGGGGGTCCTCTACCAAAGGCCTGGGAGTTTGATGGTTAGCTGTTCCTAGGACTGCAAGCTTCTGGACAGAGACCTCTGATGTTGTGCCTGGAATCTACAGGCACAACATCTATTTTTTTTTTTTTAGAGAAATCTGATTATTATATTTTGAGTCTCTGAAAGAATTTTTAAAAAAGTGGCTGATATATTGGAAGATCAAATTTTGAAATCACCAAATAATGGTCTCAGTATTAGTCTTAAAAATGGAGTTACAATCGTGTGTTTGATTTTTCCAATTTTCTTTCTTTATTTCTGATAATGTTGTAAAAAAAAAAAAAAGAATCCATAAGCGGCGCTTTATTGCTGGCAATAAAACATGAACTCAATCCACTTTGACCTTTGTAGCTTCAGCTGTGTTTTCTGACCGTGTAACCCTGCTAAACACCCCGGATCAACCGTGGGAGGACCAACCCAAACTCGCCTCGGCGTGAAAAATCCCGATGGAGCAAGTTCCACTGAAAGCTGCACTTGACTTTAGTCGCACTTAACTCCACCGGAGAAAACATGTCTCGTTTCGTCCGCCGTATTTTCGTTGTCGCCTCTCAACGCGCGACAGTCAGATCAGCAAAGTTAGCGAGGAGGATCCCCGTATTAATCCGTCCTGTGTCCACATCTCAAGGTAATGTGAGCGAACTTCTGATTTATGTCAGCACTGCGGGCTGTACTTCAGCTGCAGCTCCCTG
Organism: Archocentrus centrarchus; assembly: GCF_007364275.1. Lineage (NCBI taxonomy): Eukaryota > Metazoa > Chordata > Actinopteri > Cichliformes > Cichlidae > Archocentrus > Archocentrus centrarchus. The sequence continues at coordinate 29,026,669 of NC_044365.1, forward strand.
CACCTGCACCTGCACCATGATATTCACTATTAGGACTTACACATCTATTTAAAAGAGTATTTTAGAACTTAGGATGTTATCCTTACTTGCTCTCGAAGAATATATTTCCAAGAAACCTAATTGTAACATTTTCTCCGTTTTAATCCAAAGTTTTCAGTCTGTAATTATTGTTATGCGATCAGATTATAAAAGGCACGGGAAACTGTGCCACAAACATGGTTTTAATGATTCACTGTCACAAACAATATGCGTTTTGGTTGAGCTCTAAGTTCATGCATATCTAATATATGTGACCTTTGCTCTATGCAGGTCTGCAGTCCCTCACACGTTACAGTGAGACTACAGACTGGCATAAGAAACTGACCCCAGAACAGTATGTGGTCACCAGAGAGAAAGGAACTGAGGAGGTAGGTCCAGTCTATGAAAACACAACAAAATAAATGTGATGAAATAAATGCCAATGCAGCATTGTGTTAGGAATTAATAAGTGGAAATTTAAACATGCACATAAGCACATCCACGCTTATCTTACTTTCCCAGAGTGGCATACATTATCTCATCAACAACAGCTCATTTCCAGTTGGACTTTGATCAGCACTGTATTGCAAGTACAAACCTTTAGTATGTTATGAATGAAATGCTGCCTGTGCGTTGAAACACATGGACATTTCAGCTTGTTAGAACAGGAGCAAGGACAATTCATTGTATTGCACTCACAAAACCACAGGCTTAAGAATACACAGGTAGTAAAATGAGCTGTATTTTTGCTCCTTACATTGTGTTTTGATGTGTGTGTATTTGTGAATGTTCTCAGCCCTTTAGTGGGATCTACCTGAACCATTTTGAAGTGGGGATGTATCACTGCGTTTGCTGTGATGCTCCACTCTTCAGGTAATACATCTAACCAATAAAGGTGTCTGTACATTGTCTGGAGTGGAGTATAATCTTTCACTAAAACTCTGTAAAATGAGGGCTTACTGGTATTAGAGGATTTTGCACTGTTTGCTCACTTGGGAAAACAAACAAAACAAAAACAGTAGCTGTTTACGAAGATCTTCCTTCCTCTCTTCGTAGCTCTGAGGCTAAGTATGACTCTGGGACAGGCTGGCCAGCATTCAGTGAGGCTCATGGCACATGGGAGGGGGATGAAAGCCACACCACCATCATTCGGCGCCCTGACAACAGCCTGGGCAGTCCTGGGACAGAGGTCCTTTGTAAAAATGTGAGCTGTGTTCAGAAGCCAAAAGAAGTCAAAGCTTAGTTTGCTTAATGTAGTTGTGCTAGTTTAAATAACTTAAAAAAAAAACTTTAAAAAAATGTGTACAATCTGTAACCAATCTGTTGTAGTTTTGACGTGTTTGTGTTGGTGCCATACAGTGCGATGCCCATCTTGGCCACGTGTTTGATGATGGACCGGACCCAACAGGGCAGCGATTCTGCATCAACAGTGTCGCCCTCACGTTTAAACCCAGAGGAAACAACAAACCTGATGAGGATGATGGACTTGTGTAAATCATTAGGAAAAAAAAAATAAGACCAGCTAAATGACCTTCCCGTTTTTGTGTGCTGCAATTTGTGTTGTGGGTTATACTGAAAGTGAATTAAGCCCAGTTTTATGTTGAGAAACAGTGGATATATGCACTGGAGAGAAGTCTACACACAGGACACACAGTAAAGGACAAAAGACGTGTTCTCTTCTAATCGCAAGTGTTTTTACTTTTTACCGCTTTTTGTGTTTGTCTTAACTTTCTAAAGGACGTTAGTCTCAACGTTTAGTTTGGATGATGATGAAAAAAGTGTTTTTAACAGCATTGTTATGTTTACCATGTTTTCATATCTGAAAAATGTCAAAAATATGCTTTGATAAGACCTGTTGTTCTGCAGGATCTCTGTAATGACATTGCTGTGTTTTGGGTTTCCTAGTCTGGAGCCACATGTACGTATTCAGCTGAAGTCTGTGCTGGAAATCATGCAAACATGACCAATCTTATTATTATTTTTTTTTTAATAAATGCACATCTTGAATCTGTGTTTGATGATAATTTATTGTTGCCTCCTGTTGTTCAGACGCACACTCCACAGCACTTTAGCGTGGCCTCATCTCCACCAGGAAGTTAATAATTAACTCAGCAGGCCATCCTCTGGTTCACACTGTTTGTCTCCTGCTCTCTGCTGATCTATATTTTCTGGGTACATGTGTTACAAGTTGAGTAAAGCAGAAGGAGAATAGCTGACAGCAGAAAGAGACCAGGGTGGACAGAAAACCTATAATACAAAAATAAGAGCTAAGCAAACCCATAGAGCAAAAACACAGGTTCTTACCTATCAGCGCTACAATGGTTGGACTATGGCGTTGCACACTGGCAGTGATGTTAACGTGCGTGTACCTCTGGGGTTCTGGTGATGCTGTAGGGGGAGCTAAGAGTCGACCGCGACCCCAAAAACGACCTCCCAAGAAGCCAAAGATCACACCTATTGACCTGACTGAGCCTGCACAGAACATAGACATAGAGAGGGTAAGAAATCAGATAAAACAGCTGAATATTTTCACTACTGTTACTTGGTTTTAGTTCAGGTTGCACTGAGCCTGGGCTAAAGTGATCTTTTCAACCTTCAGTTGAAGACACTGAGATTCATGAATAAGCTGCATTGGCAATAGAAGAACTGTTTCCAAGCAGCTGACGACAACACACTGGATGGTTCTGTGTGCCGTTATCTTACCTTTGAATGCTGAGTTTGATGCTGTTTTTGTCGTTGCTTATAATGTCACAAAATCATATACAAATAAGACTGCAGAGGATTCTGTGGAAACAATGTGAAAGCTGGATAACGGTGGATGAGTCAATACAAGCACAACAGAATAGGCAGAAAATTCTTTTATTGCTTTGAGTAGATCTTAAAAGCTCTTTGCCCCACTGGTCTAACAATGGTGCCAAATTTTTTAGTCCTTATTTTATATATGGAATCAGATTAAAGTCTCCAGAAACTCCTTCCAACTTTCAATCATGCTGTAAGCTTTGATATGGATTACTGTGGGGGCTGGTATTGTAGACAAACTTGCGTAATTGTGTCAATATTGTGTTTGAGGCAATGAGGGAATTTTTCAGTGAACATGAACTGAACAGGGCATTCAAAACAAAAGTATGCACTTTTTAGAGACTTTCAGAAATTTGAGTCCACTGGGATGAGATGAAGCTTATTTCAGAGGCCTAAAAAAAATAAAAATAATCACATAACACAGAAGAAAAACAATTCAAATCCCTAATTACCCTCCTCCCTCTTCCAAGTACTTTGCTATTTTTCATGACCAAGATATTTTGTTTGAGATATTAGGAAATCTTGTTTTTGCCTTTCTCTGTTTGCATAATCCTATTCACATGTGTTCCAGATGTTGGGAAGATGGTACCTGCTTAATTCTGCCTCCAAATGCTCTTATCTGATAAATCACGGGACCAAGGTGGAGCCAACAGTGATGACCATTACTCGTACCCCTACCTCTAATGAAATGCTGTCTGTTAGCACCAAAACAAGGCAGTAAGTACAGCTGTAGCTACTGTATGCACTGGGCTTTTTCAGTATTTTATTATTTGTGTCAGCAGAGGGAGCCAGTCTCTTCAGTCCCTCATGCCACGCTTACAGTTATTCTTCATCTTCTTTGCCATGTGTTTGGTATTATTTATGTTTCTTCAAATACAGGAAGAAGGAAGTAGAACAGTTAAATCCATCAGCTTTTCTGTTCACTATATATGTTTTTTTTTATGTTTTAGGCCAAACTGACCTGGCTGTTGCAAAAAGGTTTGGCAGTACAGTATGCCTCTAAAATGGGGGGGAAAAAAAAAAAGCACAGTGTGGTTTTTGGAGAACATTCTGTGAAAACTTTCATTGTTGTGTGAGTGCTATAAATACTTTTTTGGCCTAAGCAGAGGGAAAACAAATTTTATTGATTAGTTTGTCATGCAATGTTTGAAATGTACAAAGTCTGAGATTTCTCTTCTCTTCTCTTCTCTTCTCTTCTCTTCTCTTCTCTTCTCTTCTCTTCTCTTCTCTTCTCTTCTCTTCTCTTCTCTTCTCTTCTCTTCTCTTCTCCACAGTAATCACCAGTGTTGGGAGATATTACAGGTCTACCATCTAAATCCAGGAACCCCAGGAAGACTGACACTGAAAGGTCAGGTTTTCTTCTTAGTGCCCAGAATAAAGCAGCATCCTTTTATGCACCTTCCTCTCTGTTCTGTTTATACCAGGAGCTCACCCTGAGGACAATATTGAGATAGTGATTGGGGAAACAGACTATGACTCCTATGCAATCATGTACTACCAGAAACGTGGCATGATCACAGTGAAACTCTATGGTAGGTTTCTCAGCCATATACTTCTTATCTTTGTTTGGCACTTTATATTTAACAGCTGGAAGCTCAGTTATAGTTAGGTAAATATACCATCTGTTACAAAGGCTTTGTTTTGTGATGATCTCTTGTTTTGTGCTGTGTATGCAGGCAAGTCTGTAGACAATCTGTCAGAGCCGCTGCTAACCAAGTTTGAAGAGCTTGCTGCAAAACAGAATTTTCAGCGGGCCTACCACTTCCCCTTCCCCACCTACAGTATGTCCAATATAATACTAATAAGATAGAATGCTAATAACAGTATTATTTTTAAAAAAAAAGCCAGCCTATTGAAACCACATGATCACAGCATAGTTTTGCAGACTACTACTCATCATATGTTGCCATACAGCTACTTCCTCAGTGGTGTGTGAATTCATTTTTGCTTTCCAGGTCACTGTGGTGATGTGGATCAGGATCATGTGATCAGTAAGCTAAATGTTTTTTTTGTTGTTGTTTTTTTTTGTAGAAAAAGTATTGACTTCAGTGAAGTATGCTTATAAAACTGACCCCAAACAAATAAAGGGTGATAATTTTCAGACTGACATGAACAAAATGGGTATTTCCCAGCATTTTTCTCCCATATACTGTAACTGTTAGAAGCTTCACTGGTTTAGGGCAATATAATAAATAGTATTAACAGCTTTATTTATGCAATATGTTATGAAATGTACAAGCTATTGGGTTTAAAACATTTTTAATTAAGCCAAAGGCACAAACAAGTATACAAAACACGATGAGGAGAATAATTCAGCTTCCCTTTAGGCAATAACTTGAAGGTTCTTATTTAGTATTTTTAATTTAAATGCTGAACCACAGCTAAAATATTGTGCATATTTAGTTTAAGCTAAAGCTCCAGCCTAGTTTCCTGTAGTATGATTTGATTTGAATAATTAATGAGAATTCTTGAAAAATGGTGCAAAAGCTAAATGGACTTAGTGATGGACAGTCTCCTTTCTCACCATGTAATAACAGCAAAACCATGTAATAACAGCAAAACCATGTAATAACAGCACAACCATGTAATAACAGCAAAACCATGTAATAACAGTGAAAAACTAAACAAAAAACAAAACAAAAACCACAGCCTAAATGTTTTTCAGTCCTAAAAATGTGGTGGGACTTAAGAAGAAGGCTAAAAAAAATTGCTGGAACAAAATAAGCCACATTTTAAAAGTGCAAAATTTTGACTGTGTAGTTTGTATAAAATAGCCATACATATATGGGTGCCTATCCCAGCTGCCATAGACAGATAGAAGAAGTAAGACATAGGAGTAAAGCGTTGCAATTCCAAGAAGAAAACCTACTATTTAATAATAAAAAAAAATGTAATTAAATAACAAGATGACAAAAGTTGCGTCATGGTATTATGTATGACTTGAAAAAAGCAAGCCCTCCCCGACAGTCCTGACATCTGCTCCTGCAGGTTGCGCTCCTGCGGTTAGTTTTTAAAACTTTGTCAACATGTTATCTAACTTCCACTGCCTGCTGAAAAACATCAGCACAGCGTCTATGTAATTTAACCTGACATTCCTTGTTTTACAGATTGTGTTCCCACATGCTGAAGAGGTGGAGCTGAGAGATGATGGAGAGAAAGCTTTCGAGGGAATGAATTAGGCCCCTGACATTGTGAAACTCCACTAAAAGTCCTCAGCCGCACATAAATAAAACGACACAGAGTGAAAACAAGTTGTTTTCAAATGCTTCTAATTGTCCTTGTTTAATTTTGTGGTGAGATGGAAGTGACACATTTTTTTTGTCAGAGTTTTAACTTTCAGAGGGAGTGCATGCTTCTGGTTTGCGCGTGAGGACACAGAAATTGGTGAGGAAGGGTCAGGAATGGAGATAATAAGGTCCAGATGTCAAGGGCCGGAGAGAAGCTGGTTACAAAACGTACCAAATGTGCCTCTTGCCACTTCCCCTCGCTCCACCCAGCACCTCTATGTGTGCCTGTTTGTGTGCATGTGTGAGTGTTGCATAACCAGCTGATAACGAGTCTGTGCTCGTCTGGTCTCCTAACGGGGGGGGGGGGGGGGGGGGGGGGGGGGGGGCTCTGATAAGTCATACATGTCAGCAAAATAAAGAATTCACAGCTAATCAGCACATTATGAAATGTGTAAGTGATGCAAGATACAGAAATGGTTTAAATGGGGATTTGTTCTCATATGAATGCAATATTTAATGTCAAACATGTCGACACTGTGAGCTCGAAACTCTTCACGCACCAAAAGTTTTATGAAACAATTAACGCTGAAAACGAGCGCCACGACCCGAGTCGGTGCTCGGAGGTCGCAAAGAACAATGAAACCACTGCATGCATCACCGCCAAAGTTATTTAACAGAAACGGGGAAATGATTTTTCACTGTGAAGTTCTTCAAACTGCCTGACTCAGCGCTTCTGGCCATGCTGAAACTATTGGATGCAAATGGTTCATTAAAGCCAGAAAAAAATGGAAAATACACAGATTTTATTTTTTGAAATTTTGATAGGCTGGTCAGAGGAAGAGGAGGTGTCTTAAAGGACCTCTATTATGTATCCCCCACTGCCCCTGCACCCCTTCTGTCCCGTCTTCAGTCACACATGCCAGTTGTGTAACAGATGTGATTTGCCAGAGGGTTTCTTTCTCTCTCTCTTTTTTTTAACTACTGTAACAAGCAGCAGGATTTTTTTTGGGGTGGGGTGGGGTGGGGGTGGGGGGGTGAGCTTGGAGGGGCAGGACCCTGCAGCATATAAGAAGCCTCCTCTTGCTTTGTCCCGTCACGCCGCTATCACAGTCCTGATCACTCCGTAGAAGCTGAGAACACAGAAAGAAGAAGCCATGAGGAACACACTGCTGAGGATGCTGGCCGCCCTGATGTGTGTGCTGGCTGCCTGCGCAGACGTCATGCCTGTAAAAGACTTCAACATGGAGAAGGTAACAAATGCATGTTAAAACGTAACAAAAAGTTATTTGTATCTGTGCTCACTGCACAGAAAAAAAGCCCTCACTTTTAGAAATAGGAAACGATAAATAACCTATATGCAGTGATTAATGCAGAGAGAACAATATTCATCACCTCCTTTTATCTTTCTTACAGATGGCAGGCAAGTGGTACCTGACTGGCTTTGCTTCAAATGCTCAGTGGTTTGTGAACCACAAGGCAAACATGAAGATGGGGACAGCTCGCTTAACACCAACTGATACAGGAGACCTGGACCTCTCTTACGCCAATCTGAAGTAAGTGTAATCACGCTTTCAAACGAGAAAAGTAAAAAACAAAACAAAGCAAAAATTTTGTTTTGTGTGGGGTATGAAATAAACTGGTCCTGATTTTTTTTTTTTTTTTTTAGTGCTGATGGCTCTTGCTGGAGAATGACTCACCTGGCTAGGAAAACTGACACTCCTGGACGCTTCACCTTCCACAGCCAGGGTGAGTAAAGACCAAATTATTCACACCCAAAAGTTTGACAGAGGCATGAAATCTAACAGCATTTCTGTGTTCCCCAGCTTGGAACAATGACAACGACATGCGCGTTGTTGATGTTGTTTATGACGACTACGCCGTGGTCCACACCATCAAGACGAAGGAGGGAGTGTCCGAGGTCCTCAACAAGCTTTACAGTAAGTTTATCTCGTCACCATCAGAGCAGCTATCTGGGAAAGCATTCCTGGATTTGCTAAACGTTAAAGAGTCCCATGTGGTTTTGTAGGACGCACTCCCGACACCAGCGCTGTCCTACAGCAGAAGTTCACACAGTTCTCTTTGGACAGCGGGATCCTCCCTGAGAACATCGTTATCCTGCCCAAGAATGGTAAGTTAACAATATCAACAATGTGACTGATTCTGTAAGTGATTCTGATATTTGCTCACCCAGCCACGTATGCGTTACAGGTGAGTGTCCTGATGCCTGAGGAATCTAATCCTCCATCTCAGAGGCGTTTCACCCCTGACCCTGTTTCTCCAACCGCTACCCCCCACAGTCAATTTTGAAGCTTCACCAAAAGCTACACCTCGGACAATGAAACTCAAGCATTTCACTTTATTCTCTGCTGCACACCAAAGACCAACCCTGATCCTAGTTGAGACCTCGTGCTCGTGAAGACGTGCATTAACTGAGGCGTCAGAGGGGAACAATAAAGGGCTGATTGTGAGACAAATAAGGGAATGAATTAAACTACACTGCTAAAATTGTCTTTTGTAACTGCTGATTTCTTTTGTAGAGTTTTTCTATTTTCCAATGACCCTCGAAGCCAATAAAATTGCTAAAATGTTTCTGATTTCAGAATAATTTCCTTTGTGAAGTTTTGGAAGTTACATGAATATTGTAACATGCACTGCCACCTATTAGCTGGCTGACAGACATACGACTGTATGCTAGATACTTTGCTCCATTACTTTAGGAGATAGGGTTTGTCACAAGGTTTAACGATGAGTTGCAGTTATGCAAAAAATATGATTTCATAAGACTTAGGGAACAATTTAATCGACAAACATAATGAAATGTAGATTATTATCACACAAACTAATTATAGAGCAGCTAGATTACCATTTAGTCCTGGATCATGAGGCATTAGAGTTCAACTGCAGGCACCTGCAAAAATACTGACAATGACAAAAGCAGATAAACAAAGTAATCCGATTTATCTAATCACCGGGTGTGCTGACCAAATCACTCCTGCGTAAAAACAGGTTACCACTAAGTTTCCGGTCTAGCAGTCTAACACCCTGGACTTAAGTGAGCCCGTTTGGGCACGACTTCATCATCTTAAGGACATTTCTGTCATTTTTACAACTTTGCAGCACTTCATCACTTTAGGTACATTTTTCAGCATGTTTATCATCCATTTCATATATTTACAGTTGTACTTGTCACCGATTCTGTATTAGTTTTTAAGTTTAATTAATTTGGTGATCAACAGTCATAATCTGTGTATCAGTGTGTGTGTGCTCTGTAAATCTGGATGATGAAGGTACGCTGCCTGCCCACAAGAGGGCAGCCTATGACCTGCTGGACCCTCCTTTTGTATTGAAATGCTCATTATAGGCTTACAATTCAATCAAATTGAAAAAAATACCAAGTAAAGAGAAGCAGTGGCATGCACCTGAAGGTCATGAGTCCGATTGTGCCATAGCCCTTGTTTCTTAATGGTTATGTGTTTAGGTTACAAGATGTTCCGTGAATATCTCTCAGGTTTTTCTTTGAAGACAGAGAGAGAAAAAGAAAGACTGCTGTTAAAGATCAAACACTCTTTATTGAACGCAAGAGAAATGAAAGCAAAACATGTGGGTTAAAGTTTTGCCTGTTGGCGCAGATAATCAGTTATCACCGCTGTTAAGTTCAAACCATATATCAAGGGTGCAGCTATGCATTTGTAAGTGTTGCCTGAAAAATAAAATCAAAAACAACAAAACATCAGTAGAGTCGCTCATTTGCCCTAAAGGATGCGATGTAAGAACAGACAAACTCTTCTTTGAGGCCTCGGTAGAAGGCAGGCTGCGTTCAGCAGCTGGCCTAATGTCTCAGATGAAGCAATCTAGAGTAAGCACTCAATCATGAGGCGATTATGATTCATGTACGAGTACCGCGGGAGCAATTTGATCAAACAGACATACAAAAACAACAACAACTTCACAACAAAATAAAGTTGGCAGCAGGTTTCAGCTGTAACACATTGTTCTGTAAAAGCCATGGTAAGGTAAACTGGTAAACGTAACCGACAGGGACAAAAAAAAAAAAAAGAAAGTTGGAAAATATAATTTGTCCATCATTTGAATGCATATTGGACCACAGCGGCACTGCAGGGCGAAGCTCTGCCTCTTCACAAAGAAGCTGCCTCCTCATTCTAAACGCGTTGTTCTTGTAAATGAGCAAATGACTCATGCTTCACCAAACATGCATGTTTTATGTGTGTATGTGTGAGGGTAAGTGTAAACTTGTGCGTTCTATAGCGTGCAGCACTCATCTACATCGACAAAGCTGCTACTGCTGCACACACACACACACACACACAAAAAACTAAAACTAAAAAAAAAAGTCTGGCTTTTTTTTTAAAATCTGAAAAGAAGTTGGCTGGACATTTTTCCCCCCCACCCAAGGTTTCTGGGTGAGGGAACACAGCACCATTGAAATATCAGGAAACATAAAAATACCTGAAAACACTATTAACTCCGATTTTATGCAGCAGCAGTCAAGTTTTTCTTGTAGGTTTGTGTTAAGTGGTGTGAGGCAAGGCCAAACGGCTCAGCACCTTGAAGGCACACTGGAATAATAAGCCAATTATCTTCTTAACCTCGTCCCAGGTGTTTTTCAGATATGAATTGATTTTTCATTTCATGCTGCTTCGCCCACTTAATGCCTAGAGTTTAGTGCATCAATAAAACTCAGTACGCATCAGCCAAACTGTTCAGTCTCGTCTCCGCGACTGTCCAAAAACGTCTCTTCTGACGCTCCTTTCGTCCGGTATTTCGCCTCCACATATACGCACAGATGCATGCATGCGCTGTAAAACCGCAGCCCAACACTGCCTATGATGTATTAAAACACAACACAACAAAAACAAAAACAAAGCGTCAACTGACAGTTCAAATTAAATATGAAAATCTGACATAAGACTCAAGTGTTTGGCAAAGAAACAAACAAACTGCTCAAGTCTGAATGAGTGAAGGCTCACAGTCTCACTCATTCCAAATTCAAAGAAAGCTGCCACAATGATGATGATGATGATGATGTCATGATTTCCCATCATGCTCAGAGAAACCCCCTGCTGCCCTTCCACAGACAGGAATGCCCGTTACAATCGAATGTCATAAGATTTAAACATAAAACTCTGTATTTCACACATTTATAATGTAACAGACAGACGTATGATACCACTGTCATATAGATATGAATTTCTAATTTTAGTTTATGTGTCTGACTCTAAATAAATCATTTTGGAAAAGGATAAAATAATATCGTATTTACAAGGTGGCTTTTGGCATCCATATTCAACTCTATATTACCACAGTATGAGTGGCATGTCATTTGACGGATATGAGTGTTGACAAACTGGTGCACCCAAAGCTTGAAACATGAAAAGAAAAAAAAAGGTTTGGCATGTTGATTTGATCATTTTTGATATAAGATTTTTGTTAAAATATAAAATTAAAATGCAACAGGGACTGGCAATAAATCTTGCTATCACACGACCCAATAAGTATAATTATTTGTCATATACAGTATTCAAAGGACTCCTGAAAACTCCCAAGCACGATACAAAGAAGGACAAGCCGGTTAGTATATACACGTACAGTCTCTTACTGCTGTGCTCAGTTGAATAAGTGTCCCTTTCTTCTCTTTCTAATAATCTGGATATATATAAAAAAACAAAAAGATTTCTGTACAGTCTTTCCCACTTTCCCAACCTTCCCTGGGAGATTATTGTCCTATTGAATAGCCAATCCTCCGTCCATTCTGCGATTGGTCTTTAATTAAACCTCCTCTATCTCTGTAGCATCTGATGATCTGAAACATCACTTTGTCTCTCAGAGTCCTTTGATTGGCTGTTAGATGAACCACTCCTTCTTTGATTCGTCAATGGTTTCTGGGTTGTCGGTGCCAATGATGGCCGTATCCACTGATTCCGCGGCGGACTCCCCGCTGCCCTTGGCCTCGTTGGTGTGGTAGGTGCCTTTGTGACGGAACATGTAGCGGATCAGGAACACCAGAGTACATAAGATGGTGAAGATCACCACTGCGATAATACCTGCAGCAGAGGCAGACAGGTGTTATTGTGCTTTTTCAATTACTGCTGCTAACCTGCTCCAACCAAGCGACTGGCTGACCTAATTCCTCATATCAGTCAGCATCTAAGCAAAGGCAAATTTGTTGCTTTTTTTGGCTTTTGTTTGCTTGTAATTAGTGAACTGTGGTCTGATTTTTTTGGACAAAAACAACCACCACAATTCACAGGTTGCTGCAGGTGTGAAGTACAGAGAGCAAATAATACTTATATAGCGCTTTTCTACTCTAACTGAGCACTAAAAGCACTTTTTACTACAAGCCTCATTCACCCTGTCACTCACATTCATACAAGTACTTTTCACTATACATAAGCACCATGTCTAACATAACATTTGCACAAACATTCACACTCTGACGGCTGCACAGGGGACAACTCGGGGTTTAGTATCTCGCCCAAGGAAACTTTGATATGCAGACTAGAGCAGCCGGGGATCGAGCCACTGACCTTCCAATTGGTGGACAACTCGCTCTACCTCCTGAGCCGCAGCCGCCCCAAATGATAAGGCCCTGCTCAAATGTTTTTGGGCAAGACAGTTACCCCTCCCAAAGTGAATGCCAACCATATAATTTAACACTATTTTATATTCTTAACTGATTAGAACATCACAGTGCAGCTCTATACTATATAATAAATTACTGGCAGACCTATTGAAAACTTAAAAGACTTCCTAAATGTGGAAAACAAATAAGCAATTAAAAACAAAAATAAATAATTCTTTTGAACAATGATCACTTTTTATCTTACTATTTTTTTTTTGTTTGTAAAATTCAATTCAGATATAATCAAACCAGAAGAATACGGTACGTGTTCATACACATACCTCAAAAACCCAACAACCATGATGGCATGCATCTAGCAAGTTTGAATTTTGGCAGCTTGGGACCAAGTACATTTTTTTTTTGTAATATACAGCTTTAATATGATAATGACATTTTGTACCTCCAATGATGGCAGAGTCCCTGTTGACTCCATCAGGAATCACTCTCTCCTCATTGAAGGGAAACTCTGCATCTAAACAAAGAGTGAGAGAAGCACACAAAAACAGACTGAAACATAAATATAACGTGTACGTTCTCCGTGCTTATATCAACACAGAAAATGGAGTACGTGAGCTATTTTTAGCAGTTAAAAGTCAAAAGGAACAACTGTATGCATAACCTGTGCTGATTAATAATGACAGTACTTTAGTTTTCTATACTAAAATAGAGTTCACTGTAATGTGCTAACAGAGAAACTTGGTTTCTTCTGTCTCCAGCTTTACTGCGTACATACATGAGAAGGTCACCGAGATGGATAAAAAAATTACTACTGATGGATAAACACATTTGTTACTACACCGTTTTATGTGTTTCATTAATCATTAATCATTCATCGATGCGGTTTACACTCCTGCTGCCACCGTCTAATTGCTGTGATATTCCCTGGATGTACACTGAGTGGATATGAAAGGAGGAGTTGGGATGAGTGGAGGGGATTGGTGTGTAATAAAGGACATTGCTGAAATTACCAAGAACTGACATCCATAATCTAGCACTTCTGTGCAAACACAACCTCATTATGCATATTTTTTGTCACACGAAAAACATCACCCTGCTATGAGCCTGTCAGCTGTTTCTGATGCAGGCTGTACTGCTGATGGTTCTCCTGAGAAGTCACAAGCATGAGTAAGAATCAAAGGACACGCTGTGAGGGGAGAAAAGCTGCATAAAGCAGGACAGCAATTAGGCTCATTTGGATGTAATAACCAAACTATAATGTATTAGAAAACATAAGAGAAAAGGTGAGAACACAGAGAAGTCAGTAGATAAAGTCCTTAAAGGATGTCCTTACCAACAACAGAAACTAATGCAAAACGGTCACCTGAGAGTGAACGATGGAAGGAGGTTTTATAAGTTATAGATTAGAGCTATCTATAGAAAACCTAAGGCAACATAAACAATAATCCATTTTGTAGATGGATGGCGGAGAGCTGACTGTGAGTTTGGACCTGGAGTCCAGATCGATGGAGTGGATCAATTTCAGAGAGCTCAACGCTCCCAAAGGCACAGTTGGCACGGAGCCTGAGGAAAACAAATGCTTCCAGAATGATGACACTAAAAATACTAACGACTGCAGCTGGATATATCATTAGATGCACGTGAGCTTTCGTCTGTGTGTGTGTGTGTGTGTGTGTGTGTGTGTGTGTGCTTTAGTCTGTGTGTGTGTGTGTGTATATGGGCATGTAAACAAACAGGTCTGAAATAAAGACGTGTGTTAGCATTTCAAGGATCAATTGCTGTTTTTTTTTTGTTTTTTTGAGGAAGTATATATTTACTGAATGCATTCAAATACATACTGCTCTGGGTAAGCGTGGGTTTGTGAAGAAAAACCTCAATAAGCTCTTCTCTACCACACAGAAGCAGCATGTTTGCATTAATGGTTCAGATTGCACAATTTAGCTTTTTTCTTATCATTGAGAACAAACAAACAAAAAAAAATCAACACCTTGAGCATTTTACACTCACCTGTGTTGTCCAAATGCCAGGGATCTGTTGCGGCAGACATTGGTGGGATGGTGAGCGGTGACGCGCCGCAGTTGGACTCCACCAGTTTACCCTGGTAAGACACAGGTGAGGCAGCTGCAGGTTGTCTGTCTGTCTGACCGGCCGTTGGCGTGGCCTGAGACTTCGCTGCTGTTCTGAGCGCAGACTTGAGCGGGGCGATTCCGTTGAACTCTACCCGCGACAGACAGCCGATGAAACCCGGGGTGTTGTAACGTTCAATGAGGACTGGGTCTATGTGCCCCGTTTCTGTACGGAGACACAGGGTTGGAGAGAAGTAGATGATTTTAAAGAACCTGTCTGTTGAACGTTTACTGAGAAGGTCAAATGTGATGCTGACTTATCTGGAACAATGGCCTTACATCTGATACTGAGAGAAGACACGGCAACAGCTAGGAAAAACCAACAGCTACAAATTACTACAGGATTGAAGAGAAATGATCAGCAGACATAACAGGCAAAGCAGACCAGTGCTCTGCAAGTTTAATACACTCGGCCAGATTAGGAATCTACACAAAAAGGGAAGGCAAGAGAGTGAAGGCGAGCTGGAGGAGGAGGTAGGAAGCAGAGGGGGGAGCATATACTGACCTCTAATGTCAAATTAGAGGATGACTAATGAATTAACACCCCCGCTGTTCTCACAGGCTTTGTTTCTCTGTCCTTCTCTGCTTTTCTGTAGTCATTCTTTTATTCATGAGTTGATTTAGCAGCACAGTAGTGAGGCGATATTTCATATTCAGCATTCATTGTGGCTTCAACCAACCCTGAATACGCGTTGCTCGTTCTACTCTTTGCAAGCAGCTCTTACAATCTTATAACAAATCTTTATCGCACTTTTGTGTGTACATGAGGATGATGAAAGCTCACATGAAGGTTCAGTAGCCAGCTCTGCGGTGTAATCTGTACCAAATATATTAAAATAATGATTACAAAAAGCTGCGTTACTGTTAAAAAAAAAAAAAAGCTAGTTTGCCTCTTGTTGTCCACTGTACTAACAGGTGACAGAAATAATTTGTGATAACTGCCACAATTTGGAGAGTAGGCAATTGCCTAAGGTCCAATTACTGCCATAGCAATCCAGATAAATTCAAATGTGCCTGTTTAAAAGCAGCAATTTGTGCACTCACACAGCTGCCTCTCAGTCCGCTCCTCTCTCTCCCTCTCCTTTGATTTTCATCTCCCTTTGTTTTTCAAAACGAAAAGCACTTCAACACACAGACTCACACATAAATCAGGGCCTGAACTGCTGGTGCCCCACTGAGCTCGGTCCAGCTGGGCCAATATCTCTGTTCAATCTGTGGATTTTGCGGGTTGTTTGTAGGTTGCACACGGCATATTTTCATGTGTGGACAAATATTGACTTTTTTTTTTCTAACAGTCATTTTGAGGTGTTGGGGCAGTTGATTGTCCTTTCAGCGCTCATATGGCCCAAGGTCAGTCGCTGAAAAACATTTTAAAAACAATACAGCAGTACACTCACAAGAAATATAAGCATATCTGCCTAACCCTTATTTTGGAAAAACGACATGCAGTAGAGAAAGTCTTTCAGCTATTAAAATCCTCTATTGCGGCACATAGACAAGACAGAGAAAAAGGGCCTCAAGACACAATCTGCAAATGAGTCTAGACAAACTCCCCGTTATCTCTCTTATATAGCAGCCAAGATCAAATTGCTTTTGTCATGGTAACATGGTGGTATTCCCCAAACTTCTGAATTTCTGAGGAAGCGTTCCTGGCAGTACATACACTTAAGCTGAGCCTTATAAATATCCAACCTTCATACCAAGCCCGCATACTAAAACTGAATCACCGAACTAACGGAGACCTAATGCTGGTCCCCAAACAGAAGTTGAATAACCACAGCATGACGGTATAAACACATGAATGCCCCCATAACATAAGAAACACAAGTGCATTCACACACACACACATCTTCAGAGAAGACAGGAGAGACCTTAAACTGTAGGCAGCAGACAACATGACAAAAAAAATAATAATTCCCTCTAACACCGACAGTTTTCCAGACAGGCTCCATGCTGGCACGAACCTGGAAAGATTCCAAAAAAAAAAAGAAAAGGAAAAAAAAAAAACTGTCATTGACACTTTTGGGAAGCTGCAAAATATATTACCACAACACATGACCTCTGCTTGTGTGTAGACAAAGCCAGGGTTTAATTTTAACATGCATGGCTGCAGTGCTTCTGCACAGCCATGCCACACCCAGAGGGAAGCACTGGACAATCCCAGAGACAAAAAAGGGATGACTAACTACAGGGCTCTGTGTGTGCTTGCATGGCTTTATTTAATGAATCCTGGGTTCTGAGTATCTGGACATGGCTTATAATGTAATTCTCTCTCTTTATTCCATTGTGATGGGGCCAATACAAGTATGCACATGTGTGTGCTCGGGCACTATTGATTGTGCTGCCAGGAATAGAGCCAAGGATTATGTGAGTTTTCTTAGCATTCATCTGACCAGACCTCCTACAGACACTAACACTGTTTGTATGCTGTGCAGTGTGTCTTTGTGTGCAGAAAACAATAATTATGCAGACACTCAGCAGGCTCTGCACTTTTGTCTTAAGGGTACTAATTTTTATATGTGTACTCAAAGGGAACTGTAGCTCTGCATCACTGAGTCAGTTCTTTCTGCAGGAATGTCTCTTCACACCTCGAAAATGTTTTGGATGGTGTGCATGGCGCAACTGTATGAATTTGCATATGTGTGGGGGTGCACAAGATAGGTGGAGAGACTGACACTGGAGGGAAACAGAGGCCTTGCTGTATTAAAGTAAACACAGTGAGCAGATTACTGATAACACGTAATATGAATATGAATGAAGCTCTTTCTCTCCTGTGTGCATGAACATGGGTTGATCGCTGCAGAGGTCTGTGTGTGAATACTAATAGGCTCTCTGTTGGGAGCCTCCTCTTCATATAATGCCTAAGTGTAGAGCTGACAGGTTTCCTTTAGAAATCAGTATGACTGTAGTTAAAATATGCACATTATTCTTAAACATGGCAAATTTGACAAGAATGGTTGTCACTGATTTGATAATGGCATGCTTTCCATTTACTGTTAATGTGAGGAACAAGAGGTGGACACCATTATATAAATGATAGCATTATCAAATGTAATCCAGTGATTTAGCATGGCAAAAAAAACCCCAAACAATCTGTGAAGTTGTAATACTGCATCAGTTAGTTCCCCTTGAATGTATGTGGGTAAACCTTAGAATAAACTACAATATAACTCCATCAAATAAACTCATACAGTATCTCAGTTGAGCTCTCGCAACATAAACTGAACATTAGGCAACCAGAGTTTTTTAAGGGGTGGTTTGTTCATCGCCAGTGCTTAACAGCACATTAATACATGATCATTAACAAGTAATATCACCTTATCCAGTCAACACAACCTTGTGGCTTGTAATCCCTTCTGTAGCTTGCCCTGGTGGCGTCTTATGGAGCTTCCCAGACTAATCAATAAAACATGGGCACAAACAAACAGCTCTAAACACACTTATCATAATCAGAAAAGACAAAAGTGTAATCCATCATGCTTGAGACAGCAATATTAAATGTAACATCATATGATACATAGAGCCTGTGTTGTGTTCTATCGTGTATCGTATATGACCTCCTTATAGAATAGAATAGAATAGAATAGAATAGAATAGAATGCCTTTACTGTCATTATACAGGATGTACAATGAGATTATAAATCCACCTAAACACATGTGTGCAAGTACACACACACACACACACACACACACACACATGCACACACACCTGCAACAAGGTCAGCATGTTGATCAGATGTGACCGGTGACATCACATGAATAATTCAAAAGGTGAGGCAGCACATAAAGCTGTGAGGAGAGGCCTGGGGTGAAGATAATAGGTAGGTAGGGGGATGTGTTTTGAGGTGGAAGAATTGTCTGAAGAGGGGAAAAAAAAGAAGGAAGGATGGAGACAACTGCAGAACTAGGAGGGAGGGAGGGTGTGGCTGCCTCTCCAAGAAGAAGTGCTGGTAAGTGGAAAGGTGAGAGACACAAGAGGAAGATAAGAGAGAGAAAGAGATAAGGGGGGAAAAAAGAGTAGAAAGTCTGATGTGAGCGTGCGTATGTGTGTGTGTGTGTATGTGTGTGTGTAGGGGTGGTGAGCAGGAAAGAAACGGGGTGACAAGAAGGGTGCTCAAATGGAGGGGTGGAGGAGATCAAACACAGTTGCCATGGAAACAAATGGAAGCTGATATAAGGGTGACAGAAGGAGAAAATGGGGGGAGCTGGGTAATGAAAGTATGGAGCATTTAAGACACATCAAAAATAACATTGATGTGAATCCACAAACCACACCCTTTAAACCACACAAACACACACATGCTGTCTGGTTGCTGGTCATGGTAGTTGCAGAGAGGGTCAGAGAGAGAGCGAGGGAGGGGGAGAGAGAGAGAGAGAGAGTGTAAATATGTTCTTATTGCAAAGCAAACTCTGAGAAGAAAACAAATGCAACCTTGACCAAAATTTTTGATCCTCATCTACTGCAGTATTTTTTTTGAACGTCATGGCCTCCTGCTCATATGAATGTTAAAAAAAAAAAACATCAAATGAGCTGCAGGGAATAGAAATGTGTAAAAAGAGCATTTGTGGGGTAACAGCGGAGGATCAGAGGGGGGGTAGAGCGAAACAGGTGAACGAGAAGAATAGGATATGTGTTCTAGACATGGAAAACACACCTGTGGTTGCAACATCTGTCCATACCGAAAGCACACATGGAGACAGACACACATATGCACACACACACACATACAGGTATATTCAGCTGTCCCACCTCTAGCTTTTTGCTTCACTAGGATGTTTGGGATGTATAGCCGATGAGCCAAGACACACAGGCATAACAGAAAAACGCATTAGCAAACACAGCAGAAAGAAATTAATAAAAAGCTCTCTGTGACAGCTCATTTCTCCTCCTGTGTATTTTCCCGCAATCCAATTAATCCAGCGGGTGGATTGCCTTGTAAATTCGAAAGCATCAAAAATTGCTCAAAGCATGAAAAAGAAAGGCTCTACCTCGCTACCTCGGCTGTAAATTCAATTTGCCGTTCATATTCAAATGACTCACACTAAACTGCTGAAACCTTGGCACACTCATGCACAGGGACTAACACACACAAATGATGAAACAAGCATGCATTAAAGTGTAGTTACCTAAGAGTTTGCGTCACTGTCTGCAGGCAGTTTGTTCAGCAAACCTTCTTCCTCTCCTCTTCTTTTTATATGTTCTTTCTGCCTGTTATGTGGATTTCTTAGCACAGTACCACA
This sequence comes from Archocentrus centrarchus, assembly GCF_007364275.1. NCBI lineage: Eukaryota > Metazoa > Chordata > Actinopteri > Cichliformes > Cichlidae > Archocentrus > Archocentrus centrarchus. The sequence continues at coordinate 29,046,678 of NC_044365.1, forward strand.
TTGACAAGCACCTCTCTCTCTCTCTGCAGTGCAGTCCCACCCCCACTCTGAGACAGCAGCTGGAGAAAATCTGGATTCCGGATTCATACTGGCATGGATCAGGATTCACCAGTCTTAAGTACAACTAGTCGTAATAGCCAAAGAAGGATAGTATGATATCATCCTATCACACACAGACAGCAGACACCACTTGCAAGTATGCCCATCTCAATTAACAAGGCACCCTCAGATTATAAAATTACAACGCTAGAAGACACCAAGTTTCACCAGTGTCAGGATGCCTTTTGATTCTGAATTTATAGATCACAAAATAAAAGACAGGTTCTGAGAAGATGCTAAGAAGAGAGGAAATAGATTGAAATTCATCCTGACATGCTTTAGAAATTGGCCAACAATGTGCAAAATCAGCACCCTCATTCTCCCTTACGCAGAACTGGGTGTTGAGTCATCAACCTTCCCAAAAAACTGTCATCAGCAGGACAGAAGTTGAATGCAATGAGCTACTAATGCACTGGTGTTTCAGCATGCTGCAGTATGCCACTGAAGAACTTGCCTCCTTCAGTTTTAATAACGCTTAAAGTTAAAGGCCTGATCTCTCTGTATGACAGGTGTGCTGCCACAGCTGTAGCCAGCACCTGTCTGCCAGGACTCACCTCTGCCAGTTCAAGCCTGTAACTTAACAGTAAATAGCAGGCATGTGCCTCAGCCGTACAGTTGTGCAGTTTATGGATGCAGCTTGGTAACGTTAGCTGGTGACATAGCACTTCATCCTCTCATCCAAATACGGTCACTTCTGGCTTGAAGAAACAACATGTGAAACCAACACTGAGTCCTGAAACCAATATGTCTTTAAATATACACTATGATAAAAAATGACAAAAAACCCCCCAAAAAACCTGCATGTCAAACATTCAAATTATTGTTGTATTGTAGCACTCGTTTCTTTATATTATGCTAGGAGGATGGGAAATCGGTGCAGTGAAACATGCAAACATAAATGTAAATACAGTATATAAAACACAGTTTGTAACAATTCTAATGAGCTTGAATATTGTATATTTGGTATGACCACCTTTATTTTTTAACACAGTCTGAACTCTCTCAGGCAGCTTTCTTGTAATTTCTTTAAGTAGTCTTCAGGAATAGTTCTCCAGGCTTCTCGAAGGAGCTTCTTTGGTTGCCTTTTGTTCTGTTCTCTGTCAAGATGTTCCCACACTGCTTCAACAATGTTGAGGTCCGGGTTCTGGGGAGGCCAATCCATGACTGATTGTGTTCCACTGTGTGTTTTTCTATCCAGATATACTTCTTCTGCATTGGCAGTGTGTTTGGGATCAGTCATACTAAAAAAATTAAGCTGTTGCCAATCTGACATTTTCTAGAAGTTGCTGCATGTTGAATCAGAATCTGACGATAAATTTCAATGTTCATAATTCCAGCAATTCTGACAAGATCTCCAACACCACTGACTGAAAAGTGGCCCCAAACCATGACTAAGCCTCCACTGTGTTTTAGAGATGGCTGTAGACACGCACTGTTGTACCGCTCTCCTGACCTGTAATCTGGCATACCTCAGCCTTTTCTCCCTGTTTCTCTTCCTTAAGAATGACTTCTTGACAGCCACCTTTCCACCGAGACCATTTCTGATGAGCTTTCGGCAAAGAGTAGATATCTCAACTAAAAGTCCAGATGCATCTCTCAGGTCCTGTGTCCAGTCTTTTGTCCTCCACTTGTCCAGTTTCCTCCGATTTCTTTTTTGCATGTCAATACATGCAAGTAGGACAAAGAGAATAACCCAATAGCAGAAAATCCTGTGTTGTCAACATAAACTTTGTTATCTGTATACTGATAAATGTGGAGCACAGATAGACCTGTTTGTATGTGTTTGTGTAGTTTTTCCAGAAGAGTTAAAGGCTTTGTGAATGTAGTTTAAAACTGGGTTTTGTGTTTAGGGTTTTAAGGAAAAGAATGTAGGAACAAAGTGGACCTTAACAACTGCGACAGCAAGTTGTTCATTTTGTAAATCATGAGCTTCTCGATACCTCAAAGCATCTAGTTAGGAAAAACAAATATCTATCTATCTATCTGTCTATCTGTCTATCTATCTATCTATCTATCTATCTATCTATCTATCTATCTATCTATCTATCTATCTATCTATCTATCTATCTATCTATCTATCTATCTATCTATCTATCTATCTATCTATCTATCTATCTATCTATCTATCTATCTATAAGCATCTGAACAAGTAGACCATTATCTGCAAATAACAGCTAATAGAAGGCATTTCAGCTGCTCCCTTATTTCCCAAGGGCTCGCCACAGCGGCTGGATCTGCATGTTTGATTTGGCACAGATTTTACACCAGATGTCCTCCCTGATGCTGCTCTCCCATTTATCTGGGCTTTGGACTACGAGTTCATTAGCTTGTAGGCTGGGTTTGTGTCTCCTCCTGGTCTTGATCAAGTGATGTTTTACATGTAAGGCAAATGGGTTAACAAATACACCACGCAGCCGCTGCAAATAAAGGCTTCAAAGTTCTTTACCACAAAGCCATCTCAAAAAGTAAAGGCAATCTTACTTAAATCCAGTATAAAATAATTGGCATTGCCTAAAGGGAGGGACAGATTCATTCAGTGTGGACTGTTAACAGAAAAAGAGAGGTCAGGGGGATGAAGAACAGAAGAGAGAAATCAGAAGTTCAGAGTGGTACTGATGTACATGTCCTTTACAACTAACCCTCGGGGTTACAATCATCTCTCTATGATAGTACTTTCACACTGTCACTATTTCTATTGCTCTCTCTCTCTGACTTTGGCTCTGAATCTATTCCCTTAGATAGACACACACACAGTCCATGCACACACTTCAACACACACACACACAGACACTTGACAGATTTATAGCACAGAGGACAGAGTCTGGAGCGTGCCTGCTGCTCTGGCTGATGTATGACTCATCTCTCCCATCTATTCCACCGGGATGCATAGATCTAGACCCATACACAGTACATCAACCCACCCACCCACCACATTCATACAGTACACACTTGCAGTTGTGTCTCCATCACTTTTGAGGACTTACCCTCACTATAACCACCACTTGCCTAACCCTTAACTTAACCTTGACCCTAACCTAACCTTAAACAAAGTCTTGATACTCAAAACTAGGTATTTCTTTCATGGGGACTCCTTTTCTCCCCCATTATTCCAGATATGAGCAACAAAATCAGTATTTATCCTCCTTTAAGCATAAATGTCCTCCAGTCACACACACGCACACATATACAGCATACTGTAACATTAAGCATAAGGCTTCAGCATTTAGACAAGCATGCGCTGAACCATCCCTGTGCTGCATGATCAATAATACTACAGCACAATTTCTCTTGGCAGCAAACAAGCTAAAAGCTTTTATAGAGTCATTTCTTTGGGAATATAAACCTGAGAAAAATATGATTTTTCTGTACAAGTTATCAAAGCTACAGCTGCTTTTCCATCAGTGGATTCACTGACCAATCATTACAGCTCTAACAGCAACAGTACGAGCTTATATGGTATCCAGCATAAGGGTTTATATCAATGTCACATAGTTAACATGACATACTATAAAAGAGAAAGCTCACACAACTTACACTAGATGTAGTTATTCTGATCATATGAACATTAGGCAAGAGCTGACATCTGCTATAAGTACGCTTCCCTTGATTTGGCAACATTTTTGAAAATGCATAAATGATATAATGGATTCTCAACATAAAGGAGATCTGAAGCCAACTGCCATGCATAGCAGAGGAAGAGTGTTGCTAATGTTACTATATAGCATCCATGAATTTGCACTTATTTCCAGTTTCATGACATGGGTGAGAGAGGGCTTTGGTCAATAGGATTAAAAGAGTCAAATATCCTGAAATGTTGGATCTCTGAGGTGGATCACGCTCTAGTTAAAATATGTGAGATGTACTTGGAACAACAGTATCTAATATATTTTAAAAAAAAAAGCATAAACTTGAAAAATATACCATTTTTTTCTAGATATAACTGGATATAACTGTCACCTGTACTTAAAGCAAATAAGGAAATGATGGATTTCAGGACCCATTAATAGTGTTTATCTGATTATCTGATAGCATTTATGAATTTATGGTAGAACTCTACAGTTGTTAATTAACTGAAAAAAACCCCAGATCTTCACTGTACAGTGATGAAGATTATAAAAGTGTTCGGCTCTCTGTGAACCTTTTGCTTTTTTGTATTTCCTCCTTCATTATCCTAGTTAACTAATCACATCCCACAAACAACAGACTGTGAGGTGACAGTAGAGATGTCTCTGTGATCAGTGTGTGTGTGTGTGTGTTTGAGCACTGCACCAAACACAGGGTGGCTTTCTCCCAGAAACAGAGAATCTGATAGCTCAGCTGTCTGACAGCCTCTCTTGTCTCTGTGGTCCAAATACCGAAATGGAGCAGATCTGATGAGATGTGAAAACACCCGCGTTTGTTCTCTGTTCTTCTTTTTCTCTCCCTCCATGGTTTAGTGTTATGATGCTCGCTACAATGTAGAAAAATTAACATTTCAGTTTACTGACATGCCATCCTTTTTATAACAAACAGCTTAGGACTCGTTTGCCCTTAAAGCATCTGTGCTGTGTTGGCTGGCTGGAGATGGATGGCGTTCTTTTCTGTGTGTATGCGTTTGTTCACATGCTTCTGTATGCACGTGCATGGTGTTGTATTCCTCTGGGTTCTTGTGGTGTGTGCTGCAGCGTCGATAGTTCTGGCTGGTAAGTGAAGCCACACATTACTTCACCCTCACTGACTTTCTCAGCACTTGCGGTAGAGGACAAAGAGGATGAGGGGAAACAGGCGAAGAAGTAGAAGGGTGAAAATAATGAATACAATCTTCCATCAAAGTTACAAGTCATTATAGTCATTAATTAATCAAGTGTGAGGACCTCTATAAAAGCAGATGTTTGGGCAGTTCGCTGCTCTGGAGCATTCAGGTGTTTGTTGAAACAATGCCACAATCTTCCCAGGGACGGACACCCCAGCAAATTCACCCCAAGGTCAGACTGTGCAATGCTCGGAGAAAACCCCAGAGCTACATCTCACACTCTACACGCCTCCATTAGCATGTTAACAGTGAAGTTTATGACAGCACAATTGGACAAAGACTGAATAAGTAGGATTTACCAGAAGAAAGCTTCTCCTGTCTAAAAAGAACATGACAGCATTGCTTAGGTTTGCAAAGTTGCATATGAACAAATCATAAGACTTCTGAAACAATTTCCTTTGGACAGATGAGACCAAAGTGGAGATGTGCAAAATCAAACACCGCCTATCAGCACAAACACCTCACACCAACTGTCAAGCATGGTGATGGAGGGGGTGATGATTTGGGCTTGTTTTGCAGTCACAGGACCCGAGCAGGAGTTGACAATGAACTCCACCTTATACCCAAGTATTCTAGAGTCAAATGTGAGGCCAACAGCTAAAGCTTCAAAATCGAGTCATGCAATAGGACAATGATCCTATTGCACAGCAGCAAATCTCCAACAGAACGGCTGAGAAAGAAAAGAATGAAGGTGTTGCAATGGCCCAAAGTCCAGACTTCAATCCGGTTGAAATACTGTGGCAGGACCTTGAGAGAGCTTTGCATAAATGAATGCCCCCAAACCTCAATGAACCAAAACAACATTATAAAGATGAGTGGGCCAAAATTCCTCCACATTTATGACTGATAAAATCATACTGAAAGTGATTACTTCAAAATACTGCTCCAAAAGGTGGTTCCACAAGCTACTGAATCATCGGCATTGCTCAGTTTTTCACAGGACTGCATCTGCCACATATGCATGTGCAACCAAACAGAAGAAGATAGACGAGGCAGCCCAAAGTCACTATACAGGTCTCTGGCGTTCTCTAGTGGACAAAATATAAAAGTACATTTACTTCACTCAGAGAGGGAAAATAAATAAATAAATACACAGTTGTTTATGGATGTTCATTTATGTATCCAATTTAGGTATAAAAACCTATTTCAAAACAGCATGGCTTGTCTTAGTACTGAATAGAGTAATCCATCAATCACACATAAAGGAGCAGTGTTGGGGAAACTACTCTCTATTGGTCTTACAAACCAGTTACTTTAGGCTGAAGCGGTTAAACAACAGAAAACTAACCCTGGGAAGAAATTTAAGCATGCAAACTAAAACTAGTGGTAACTTTAACTACTGTGTAAAAAATAAAGAATGACATGGAGCCTCTGATTGGATATATACACCATACATACTCAGCATGACAGGAAGACGCTAAATGTATTTAAAAAGATACTTGGACTTAAATTAGTGTGCTTTTAGTGTGGTATGCTTATGCATGTGGGGCAATACATATAGTGACAACACTAACACACAAATGTGAGCATAAAAGACACACTCACCATAAACCTTTCCCAAGAATAGTGTCTTGACCAGGTTGAACTGTGTGTCTGAGGCCTCAGGGAGGTTGTAGCTGACTGGAGGGTAATGATCCAGCTGAGACAAGAGAGAGGGAGAGAGATAATGCATTAGCATCTGCGTTTCAAAGGGAGCCTACTCTCGACTAAAACTACTGACCAAAGCATTTTGAAAAGACCCAGGCTAAGATCTGCATCAGCACATTAAGCAGAGTACACAAGATGATGAAAAAAAAGATGGTAATTCATTGCTGTCAGGCAATGCAAAGCACCACAGCATAATCAAAAGCTCAACGGTCCCCTCTTGTGGTTTTCAAATGCCAGGAAAGCTTTAAATATGGTAGCTTAGTAACAAGGAAACCACTCACACACTCATACCTTAATTATATCCTTCATTTGAAATTCCCATGAATCTCAATCAGGTCTGTGAAAATTAATTAAAAACATGCACAAAATGCAGTAACTAGGATGACCATAAAATCTGAGCATCAGAAATGTCTCTGAGACAAAAAAAGAAAAGAAAAAGAAAATGTGCTAAACTGTTTAAAACACCAACTTGGATGCATCTTTTCCTATGAAACAAATGAATGAAATCTATTTAAAAACACCTAAATCTATCAGGCTTTAAAGGAGTCACACTAGCCCAAGCATCTTCTCTGGAAAGCTGCGATATTTTCTTTTTGGCTCATTTTCTCTAGTCACGTCTGGAAACCAACTGAAAAGTCATCTTCTACAATTATCCTGCAAACAAACAGCTCTTCCCAGCACTAGAAATAAATGATGACTCAAATGATACCTAATAATAATATGCAATTTCAAAAGTCTGTGGGGGGTTCAAAGCCTTTCCTGAGAACTTTAAACAGGGGAAAACAAGCAGCATGTTTACAAAGAGGAGCATCAGCGGAGATGTGAGAGCAGAGAGGGTGATAGAGGGAGGGAATACACGACTTTAATATCCCTGCAACATAATTAACTTGTTATTGCTGTTTCAATGAAGTTCCTAATTAGCTTGAAGGCTGCAGCCTGGTGCTATTGATGAGAATAATTTCAAAGCTACAAATTGGTTTTCTGTGTGTTCCAGAAATAAAAGATCCTCCTTCTTTCCTTCTCCCAGCACACAGGAGGACTGTATCTAAGCACACAGCAGGCTGCAGAAAGCAGGCTGGGGCCAGGCCAGAGTCGAGGAGGTTGGTTGGAAACAATGACTTTTGTCGCTGGATATTTGTTGTGTTGATGTGCTGAATAGCTGTCACGGCCTGTTAGCTGGGAGCTGAGCTGGACTGCCATTAAAGGGCTGAGATTTGTGTGTGTGTGTGTGTGTGTGTGTGTGTGTGGTAGTGCTTGTTTACAGGTTTAAATCAGTAGAGTCCCACCGTACAGAAATTTCCTTCTACCCACTGCTGCTCCAGACTATTTTCTCCCTCCTTCTCTTCACACACACACACACACACACACACACACACACACACACACACACACACACACACACACACACACACACACACACACACACACACACACACACACCATATCCTAATTTGATTCCTTCCAAAAGCCTGGTCTCAGTGGAGCATTGTGTGGGTTTTGTTTTCCTCTGTGACTGGAGGGTGGGATAATGGGGCACAATTAAATTGCGCTCAGCTTATTTACTTTTATCTGAGAAAACAAATTGGCTGCACAACCACGGAGGGGGGTTTGAGTCTTGAAATCCTCACAAAACGATCCACTGAGGAAGACAGCCTGGGAAGACACCTAATTTTACCAAACTTTGTCAATTACAAGCCCGGTCATTGGGATCCTTTTCCTTTTACGCAGCACCATTTAGAAAACACACAGTCGTTGCCTCAAAAGTTACATAAAGCTTACATAAGCAAAGTAATCAGGGGTTAGACAAAGAGAAAATTAACAAAGGGTGAAATCTATTTCCCTGACTATGTGCTCAAAAGGAATCTAATTTAGCCAATGTGCTGTTTATATTCAAACTCATTTACAGTGCACTGAGAGCTTTTTACCTCCGTGGCACCTCTGTTTCCTTAATGATATCTGAGGGATAAAAATACTCCCATCACAGATTTAACACTGAACAAAAGTGCAAAGAAATGTTAATTTTCCTCTTGAATAAATTGTTTAACATCATTATTAAGTGAACTACTGAATTATTTTTTTTTTGCCTTGCCCGCATCTCAGGTGAAGCAAGCCATTTACACCGCTGAGTCAACCACAGAAGCAACTGGAGGAGAGGAGGAGAGGAAGCGGAGATGAGACGTCTGCTGCCTGAAGGGACTCCTGACTTTCATCTCTAAACCCTCACAGTGTGAGAGAAAAAGAAAGTGAGAGATGGCGAGATGGGAACTTATTTTAATCTCGCCTTGGCGCGCCTTTGATAGCGAGCTAACCTAACGAGACCTCACAGACGCTTGAAAACCAAACACTTGCTCTGCTCGCTGCACTCTGAATGCCTCGGTGTACATGTCAGCAGGTATTTTATGTTCGCATGCAAAGCCTCACCTTGAAGTAAGCCTCGGGATTATAAAAGACTTAGATAATCGCAATGCATCAAAGTGATCTTTGTTATCATATTTTGTGGGTCGACTTTCTTTATCTAACAACAGTATCTGTTTCTTTCAACCCCCTCTCTCTCTCTTTTTGGCTCTCTGTTCTGCCTTTTTCTTTTGCCCTATATTTCTCTCTGGCTCCCCATTTCTCTCTGATTCAAATTACCACACACTCACTTGTCTTGCCACATTCTCTCTGCTTTGTCTTTAAACTAAACAGCCACTTGTCTAAATGCCTTTAAGATTTGCAGCCCTGATAGCAGAGAAGCGAGGCCTCTGCAGCCTGAGGTAAACAGTCCACTGCTTCTTATCCCTCATTTTTTTGAAACTTGGGGAAATTGAATTTGATCCACTGCCAGCCCCACCAGCACAACTGACTTTTATTGCATCTGACTCATATCTCTGCCGCTCACTCATTTTGTTATCTCAGATGCTAGCAACTGGGCCTTTGATAAGTGTGTGCACAAAAATAATAACAGGCTAGTTGCAGTTCCAGCGCTGATGGCACCCACTGACAAAACTGGCATTTTTAGGCTTTAATGCATAATTCAATAATTAAAACAAACAAACAAAAATCTAATTTCAAGCCCTGGAATTAGTCAGCAGAGATTTCAGCATTCAAAAGCAGTCATTAGGCATCTCAGTATTTGCATGCAGTTCTGTACACTTCATATGATGGACGGCATGTCAAAAAACTTGCTGTCAAAGAGTGACTGAAGCTCAGTGAGAATCTCATAGGAAAAGGTCATGTTGAACCATGGTGAATATTTATACAGAAGCAGGTGAAACAAGGGTTTTTCTATAATATAATATACTGTAAATAGTCCGGCACATCATGCACATTGTATATAGTGTTATTATTATTAGTAGTATTAAGGTTAATATTGTTTGTTGATTTTATATATATTCTTTTCTTAATAGTGTGAATTATTATATCTTTATTTATATTTATAATAACTGCGGCTGCTGTTACACCCAAATTTCCCCTCTGTGGGACAATAAAGGCTGTTTCTTCTTCTTCTTCTTACAATATAAAGTGCCTTGAGGTGACTGTTGTTGTGATTTGGCATTAAAAAACTCAAATGAGTTGAATTTCAAGTCACTCTCTTTACTGGATGGATGATATATTTACATGCTACATGCTATGTAAATATAACCCCTGATTTGGTGCTTCGATGATAGGCCCGGAGGCTGTTTTATTGAACACGTTGGTCCAAAAGCTCCCATAGGTGCTGAAATGGCTTGAGATATGATGACTGCAATGGCCATAACATATGATTTACATTATTTTCATACTCAAACAAATCATTGACCCCTGGTGCTCTACGGATGGCAGCACTGTCATTCTGGATGAGACTACTCCCATCAGATTCATCCGAGGGTAAAAGCTGGTCACCCAGATTTGCTGACTTTTGTGACCATTCCATGTCCCCCCATTCTTGTTAAATGGACCCAGCCCATAGCAGTAAAACACCGCCACCAATGGAATAAACAGAATCATCACTCTCTCTCAGTGCAGTGAGTAAAGTGTGCCAGCAGATGGAGAGCCAACAGGCCTTGACTACCATACCAAAAGGTTCCTTTTTTTCCCCTAAATTGGGACCTGATGCCAAAGTAATGAGAGCATTGGTTTATGTTCAGTTACCTGCTGTATATTGCCATACTGGCATCTCAATTAAGATGCAGTGTATTTTGATAATTAGTGAGTTTTCTGTGTCCTCTGTTTGGGATTTAGTAATGGGTAAATTTAGAGCCCCTGTTGATGCTGCCTACTTACTGCCTAGTAATGCTCAATGTGTTTCCTTGTTGCTGCAGTCCTCCTGAGGAGAATATGTCCTGTTCCTCGCATCTCATTAGTGCAAGTTGCAGACACGGTTGATATCTAAAAGCAAATAAAAGTAGAAAAACCCTCTAGGGCATGTGAGGTATGTGAGAAGTTAGACAGGAGGCAAGGAAACCTATACAGTATCAGAATGGACAGATGAGTTAGACTGAATAATGTTGATTTTATGGAGCAGTGTGAAGCCTTTGTAGTTAGCTGATCTGACAGGATCTCACTGGTGCGCGCGTGTCTGTTGGTATGCAAGTCTGCGTCTGTTTACGTGCGCCTATCAAGCGCATGTACCTTGAAAAGAGCCCTAAGGCAGAAAGGCAACATGAAAAAGTTTCACCCATCAAAGTTATCTTTGTCAACGGACCTTCTGGCTCCACTTTTCATTCCTTATCTGTAAACGTCATCTATTTTCTCTGCGCCTCTCTCCCACAGATCACACGCTGATGCTTTTTTCTCTTAAATCCAAATTACCACATCATACTGGTTCATCTTAATTCTTAACACGCTTTAATGTTTAACTGTTAACCTGTCATTAAGGGAGAAAAACACTCAAAGGATTGTTTTTGCTTATTTATTTTTAAAGTACAGCCTCAGCACCTTGAAGGAACTACACTGGGATTGTGTACTACACAGTTAATAGTTTAGTCACATACTCAAAGCAAGACTGAACCTCAACACTGTCGATCTAGACACAGCTAAGCTGCTTTCAATCAGTGAAAAGCACACTGTCTGCATGTATGTATGTGTGTGTGCGTGCGTGTGTGTGTGTGTGCATAAGCGATGAGCAAAGAGTCTAGCAGTTGCTCCAATCGCTTTCTATGCTACTAAGAAAGCATGTTTTATGTTAAAGTACTCCCAGTGGAGTGATGAGCAGCTACAGGATGCGATTTGCTTAGAAAATGATTATCATTGGAGGTTTCAGTTTAATTTTCTGGCTCTCTGAATTTTTCACTGCAGTGTGTGAATGCAGGTGATGAGATTCCAGGATGGATGGGGGTCATTGCTCCACGCAGTGAGAGACGACGAGATCTACGGGCTGTAGAAGTGCAGATGAAATGATTACAGGTTTGGGACTATTGTGATTCATTCTAGCTCACATTTGATTTTACTTAATGAAAAAAAAGAAAGATTTAAAGGACTTCATATTAGACTCTTAAGCTCTGTAACAGTGACAAAAACCATCTTTTAAAATAAATATTAATATTCGATTGGTCCGTTCTTTACCTGTTCAAAATATAACAATGAAAACATCCTGCAAATATCTCATGTGCAGTATTTTTATTAATTATATTCGTATTTATGTGTTCAAATGCAGAAGTGAGCTGCATCATCTCTACAGTGTCTCCCTTGTGTCATAACATAACTTGCTATTAATGATAAGATGAAGCTCTGTCTGTATGAGCATTGCAATCAATGGAAACTGTAAGCAAACTGCTGCTATATTAGTTACCAAATGTTTGTACAGCGTTGGACCTTGAAGCTCTGAGCCAAGCAATTGTTGAGAGAGGAGGGGAATCCTTTTAAAAGCCATGTTAATGCTATAGTGCCCTCTGGCCACTAGGGGGGAGGTGGTCCTTACATGAATGAATATGTGAGTGACTTACTCTATAGATGCCGATAGGGTCTGCATATAAGGAATATAAATATGCCCACAGTATGATCATGTAAATGTACTTAGAAACATTTCTGATAATACCAGAATGTTACCTTAGTGTACAAATGCAGTATTTTAATGGCTAATTCCATTGGAGGCCATGTAGAAACTGTTGTTTAATTTTAGAGTTCAAGGCCATTTGTTTCTTTTTGTTGCTCATTTCTCGTGACAGTCTATTTCTTGGCAAATCCCGAACTGTCCATGCAAATATAAATTTATTCTGATCTGGATGCAATCAATCACTGGCTTTTACAAGTGGCTGCTATCCATTTAGAGTCCTCCTTAAACTGCAGCTTGCTGCCAAATTTGTGCATCTTAGCCCAGAATAAAGCCAGTAATAGTTTAGCTGAATTCTAACTCCATCCTTGACAGCTACTGACTAAGGCTTGGCTGTATTGATCTGAGCTAAGCTGTCCGGCTGCACAAAACTCACAAGCGCAAAAACACACACAGCGGCAACACGGATACAAGTAATTGATATTCACAAACACATGCACGCGGCACGAAATGTCTCACACACAAGCACACACATTTAATTATCAGCATACCAGAACAAATACATGCAGTCGCAAACACACAACAGTATGCGCTCACGCAAACACACACAGATTGATGAGTACTCTGTTGCTATACTTAGGCTGTCCACTGGAAGTAGATTAACAGTGGCAAAGGACAAGCAGCTTCATCACAGCAGAAAACAGAACAGGACACTGCACTCCTCTCTGACTTATTGCAGACCACTAAGCTAACACTTCCTGAGCTTGTGCAGTGGCATACTCGTAACTGAGAATATGTGAGTGTTTTTAATCTGCATGCAACAGGATGAGTCTTATTCTGAGTATGAACTAAAAGCCTAAAATATGCCCTCAGATGTGTATGAATGCTGGGTCTGTACCTGGATGGTGATTCTCCTGTCGTGACGGGACATGTTAATACTGTGTGGCTGTCCATTGGCCAGGTTACGCTGGTCCACATCTATGGCAAACGGGTCCTTCAGGCCACCCAAGTTATACCGCACCTGCAGTGAACCTGAAGACATACAGACACAGCAGTTCGAACCTTAAAAACTGTTTCAAAACCTCAGATTTGTTAACACTAGATGGCACTGTCAGTTTTTCATGACCTCTATTTTATCAAAGCACTTTGCTGTCTGTCAGCTGCTCAGTGGGTGGCCGCTGACTGAGGAGGATTTTTGGAGATTATACCAATGTGCGCTGCAAGGACAGAATTTAAATGTCGACTGCAATGGTGAGCAACCATTTATTGCGTGCGTGTGTGTGTGTGTGTGTGTGTGTGTGTGTAGGTCTTACCATTCTGTCTTAACACCACAGCCAGATAGTCCTGCGTCTTGGAGCTCACATACATCAGAATAGCTGGAGCATTGGATGTGCTGAAACTAAAGGTCACCTCCTCCTTTGTTAGATTCACCTCATGTGACGTGAGCTGCTGCGTCAAGCCCTTCGTGTCCTTACTGGCTCCTGCCACTGCTTCAGGCAGGAAGTTGTACTTCACCAGCGTTCCTGCCTCAAAGAAACCCCCAACATCTGGGCGAGATGATGGAAGAAGGAACAAAATGTAAAATAAAACTCACACACATTATAATACAGACACACAAAATGAAATACACACTGCTTCATCTGCAACTGCAACACAAACACGCAAGCAAGAGACCAAGAGAGGAAGAAAGAAAGTATGAAAAAAAGAGAATTTTTCCATCAAAAACAAGCCACGGGGAGCCACTCACAAGCTCATAGATGCAAAGACACAACAGAGTAGACATATTATATAGCCAGAGGGCAATAAACACACACATAAATAAGGCTGTGTTCAGACGATGTAGTAAAGCGGGTATTAAATTGCTGCAGTCCAGCATCTGAAACCAAACAACACACTGTTTACCAGTACATTAACAAACCTAATGGCATATTTCAACCATACCAGGAGGCTTATTGATTCTCATAATCAAATGTTGAGAAGACGAGACCTCTTTTTTCTATAGCCTATTTCTGTTACACCCCTTGTTTGTGTTCATGCGTGTATGTGTACACATTCTCCATGTCTGCGAGTCAGTTAAAAAGGAGATAAAGGCATAATGTGTGTGAAATTAAAGAGAATGGTTGCAGGGAAAGCAGAAATAATAGGGTTGTGCGTGTGTATGTGTGCAAATGCCATGAAATATGCCTCAACATGTTCGCCTTCCCTCTGCAGCCACAGTGAAATGTAAAATTACAGCCCTTATGGGTGCAGAATTCCAAGTGAACACATTTATGCATCTTTTTTAAAGCTTCACTTCACCCATCAGCTCCCACCAGACACAGTACAATAAATACTTCAAGCTACATTACTTTAATTTAATAGAACGCTTATTACTGGAAAATGGCCAAGTTCTCTGAATAGTATTGTCACAGAAGCAAAATCTCGCCTCTATTCAGGTTACCTACCAATTTTATCCTTTATTTAGCTGTGCAATGATATAGCTTCAAGCCTCAGAAGTCTGGGGAGACCCATTTTAGCAATCTTTTCATATTAACTGAAAATTATTGTTATGGGTAAGGGCAGATATTCCATATTGTGTATTTCACTATTGTCTCTAAATATGTCAAACTCATTTTGAATCAAATTTAAACATAGTTTAAACATCGTTAAGAAGAATTAACCACAGTAAATAAGCATAATTACTTTTTATATTTTAATATACATAGATTGTTTCAGAGTTATCTAGCAGCTCTCATGTACATGAGCATGCAGGAAATAATGCTAACAAACGGGTTAGATCAATAAATCAAGTGCCTTAAACCTGTATTCTGCCTGAAGGCCACCAGATGGCGATAGCTGAGGCTGCAAAACAGACTTCAGGTCCTAGAGAAGCCTATGGGAAAACAGCTTTCTGCCTCGATCTCTGTGAACACTTCTCATGATGAGTTTATGGGCTCAGCCACTTGTTTCCGATCAAATTAAATCTACTTTGTAAATAATGGCCATACTGTTGTTCAAAATAGATGATTAATGCTCATTGGGTAACGAGTTGCCAATCACAAGTCTCACAGTCAGACCCACCCCTCCACATCGCATCCTTTTTTTGTTTTTTGCAGCCACGATGGGGGAAACACTCATCTTGAGTCTTCAAAACGTGATTTCACAGTGCTTACGTCAGTTTTAGTCTACCTATGCTCACAAGGTAAGTTTATTTGCTACACACACTAATTTGCAGTTAGTGGGTGTAAATAAGTAGCAACAACTAGTCTCTCTGCATCATTAACTTTGTGTGGTGACACCTGTCAGAACTATTCAGTGATGTGTTCACTTAGTATATGTACACTGAAAATACACTGTGCTGGTTTTAACTTATGGAGAGCTTGTGCATCCTCACCTCTAAAAGACTCTTACAATAAGTTTTTCTCTTTCCTGCTGGGGAAAGAAGGAAAGAAAGTACTCCAACTTGTTACCCATACCGTCAGCAGCAACACACAAAATTGTCAGGAACCTTAATGGGGAATGAGCAATGCTGCAGAGCTGGAGCTTTTTGTGTGTGTGTGTGTATTTTATGTCAGTGTGTGAAGAAGTTTTGGATGGCGATTTTGAGCAGTGCGAATCTCAACAGGTACGTGTGATTCCTTTTAGCAAGTTTTTGTGTGCGCGTGTGCGTTCATACGTATGTTTATGTGTGCACTGGCTCCACGTGACCCTCAAGGGCAGAAAAGCCAAAGAATGAGTGTGTATAAAAACAATACTGCAGGGTCCCCTGAGCAGTGTGTAAATATGGATACAATGGAAATGCACTATGCAATTATGGCTGACTTCATGCATTTTTCACTAGCTGGGAGGATGGGGAAAGAGTGGAACATTAAAGAGAGAGAAGGGGAGAAATTTGGGAAAGGACAGAGGAAAAGGGGAGAGGGGCAATTGAGAGAGGAGAGAGAAAATAAGAGTGGCATCGTAAAAAAGGGAGGAGGAATAAGTGAAATAAATATTTATGGGGAAACGAGTGAAATAATCATAAAGGAGTGGCAGGAGAAAGGCAGAGCAGGACAAAATAAATGGGGGAAAAATGGAGCAAAGAGAGGAAGAGGACAGGGAGTGCAAAAGAAAGGAAAAAGAAGGTGTAGCAGAACGAGGGAAAAGAGGGACACAAACAAATGAAAGGAGAAAACGATGAAGGGGTAGGTCACATGTCATGCACAAAAACAAACAGACACAAGAGTGTGCTCTCTCCCTTTCTTTGTCTGTCTCTCTTTCTCTCTCTCTCTCACACACACACACACACACACACACACACACACACACACACACACACACACACACACACACACACACACACACACACACACACACACACGTGCACAGACAGTAATCTTTATTCTCTAAATCCCGAAATGCCTGATTGGTTATGACAGAATTCTGAGGAGGTCTTTTCATGTCTTACACTAGCATATCACCACACACTGTCACCCTCCTCCACACCACACACGCGCACACATCCCCGCACCAAGACACACACTCTGCCTTTCTGTCATCTTGTCACCCCCCCTGCCAAGAGCACAGGGGGAAAACACCATTCGACTTTAGGAAACAAATTAATTCACGTGTCGGGGATCAACTTTCTGACTGGGAGCGAGCAGAAAGCCTCTGACAGCACTGCTGCTCTTCTCTCAAGAGAATTTCATGAAAACTTGTTTTGGGAAATGGAACTTTAATGCTGTATCTAATGAATCCCTGTGAAACAAACACCATGCTTTAGCAATATGCTACACTGCAGAAGCAGAGTTACAGTGTGACACTGCTTGTCTGTGATCTTCAAAAAAAAAACACTAGATCACTAGACCCAGCTCTTACTGAAGTCACTTATGTTTTGTTTTTGAGTTTGATCTCTTAGCTCTGCATTTGCACAGTATCAGCATTCAGCGAGAGCATCCTAAAGTGAGGGAGAATTGGTGGGTAAGCATAATATCACCCTCAATCGATGCCTTTTATCATAAGCCCAAACACTTTCAGAAAACGACAGCGCC
The DNA here is from genome assembly GCF_007364275.1 of Archocentrus centrarchus. NCBI lineage: Eukaryota > Metazoa > Chordata > Actinopteri > Cichliformes > Cichlidae > Archocentrus > Archocentrus centrarchus. Next base: position 29,064,178 of record NC_044365.1, read on the forward strand.
TAACTGAATAGGAAGTGGGGAAGATCACAAAGCACAGCGACAATCACGGTGGGTTGTCAGGCAGTGAAGCTCATTGAAACATAACTACTCCAGCGGTAATCCTGGTGCTGTTTGACTCTGGCTTTGTGAACAAAAGAGAAAGTGCAAATGATAACATGATCGCACAAATATGCCTGCAAAAAGTTGCTGGAGAAAAATGTTAGCCGAAGGATTATTACTCAGTGTGTCATCCTAAATTTGAGAGCAGAAAGGCAATCCTGCGAGGCTGGGAAATGGGGAAACAAAACCTTTTTCCTGTATATATATATATATATATATATATATATATATATATATATATATATATATATATATATATATATATATATATATATATATATAAAATCCACACAGGAAAAAGATTGATTTGCTTTGCATTCAAAGTTTTGAGGGTAAAGAAAAGCCCGATGCACGTTAAGTGATATTTTTGTTCCATAATCTGCCTGTTTAATTACAGACTAAAATAATCTTTCTGAAATGGCCTCTTACCTCTGGTGCAGAATGGACCATCGTAGGCTGTGGCGGTGCAGTCACACAAGTAGCCGTTGTACCTCTCCACACACTTCCCTCCATTCCGGCAGTACATCCCAAAACTGGTACAGTGGCCTTGGCAACCGGGCTTGACCCCAGGTGTGACCTTGGCCCGCTCTTCCAGATCGAGAGTGATGCCATTCATTCGTAAGGCTCTGATACAGCCCAGGAACCCCCTCTGTCCCCCTGCAGCACCTGAGGACAAGAGGAGGGAGCGGCAAGGAGGGAATGCACAGAGGAGGGGAGCCATCAGCGCATCGAGGATATGTAGCATCAGAAGAAAAGAAAGAGAAGGAAGGGCGGACAATTGGAAGTCAGGGTCGCACAAGCCATTCTGAATGCAAGAGGCTTTATTTTAATCTGTTTTAGAAACATTAATATCCTAATGCCTGGAGGAAGCCACTGATGTCATGCTAATTGTTCTGACTGTGACCCTGTTCTTGAAACAACCTTCAACTCGTTTGATTTCTTCACTAATTAGAAAAGCCTAATGAACACTGTCTCTTAATGAACATCTCGCTAGCATACACAAATGCAAATGGATGCACGAACGCACGTAAACTATATGCTAGAGATGAACACACACATTTTAAAACACCGCACAGAGCGTACCTGATTTGAATGAGCCAATATAAGCATTACTGCTTAGCCTTGGGGTGTCGATAGCCATTCTTCTAAAGTGCTTCCATCGTCATTCTGGCCTTGCACCATTACAGTCTAACTACCCATTAACTTGTACAAAGTAGGGGTGTTAAATAGATTAATGTCGACCTAAATGACCATAGCAATAAACACACTCATAAATATACACCCACAGGTATAGATTCAAAAATACACAAACACACTCACAGAGCATAGATATACTGTATGGATAAACACAAGCGTAATCAAGCACACTTGCTCGCACAAGAGCCGAGGGTCCTTTTAGTTAATACTAAAAAACATCTCAAGGGCATCCTTTGGTTTACAGAGAAGTATCCATTCAGGAAGACATGTAAAGGAAATGTGAGCACACACACTAGCACACAGTGTCCTCCCTCAACAGCTGCACTCTCACTTCTGCATTTATAGCTTAGCCACATAGGTACAATACAGCCATAACAAGATTACTAATACATGTACTTTGATTTTCTCCAGCTGATACATTATTCACGTATCGGGATGCAGCTGGGCTTTTGCATGCTTTCTCCTATTTCCAGTCCTACAAAGAATTAGACTTTTAGTAGGCCCCTTAATTAATCTATTTTGTAGTGCTGATTGGCTGGAGGTTTCTGCCACCTGTTTACCCAGGTCTGAATCAGTCTCTGATTAAATGGACAGCAGGCTCTGAAGCCTGCGGAGACCAGGGCCGGCACGTGTGTACACACACACACACACACACACACACACACACACACACACACACACACACACACACACACACACACACACACACACACACACACACACACACAAACACTCAGGTGCATATGGTTTCTGTGCTACTCACAAATGCTGTGTAATAGAGCTTGACTGATTGAGACTGAAGTCAATACTGACTTATCACAGCTGCAATCATTTAAAAAGTAAGTACAATTAGAAATAACTGTTTGACATATAACCAAAAAAATTGAAACATTGCTTACTAATAAAGGTAATATGCTCAAACAAATCATATGAAATTAATAATGTGCAGTCACACTAAAAAACTGAATCAGGTGCATTAGGTGCAGTTTTCTTTAAACCTCTGACATCTATGATCTTGTGCGCTCTCTGCTATCAAAGTCTGTCGTGTAATCATTGCCAACATCTAAAGAGCTCTCAAAGGCCATGAGAAAAAAAGGTTTGCGGTTGATTTCATATTATTTGAAACAAGACATACAAGTGTAAGGAAAAACCAGAAGCATCGATTTCGAATAGTCCAGGACTGGATGGTCTTGCAAATTCAGCCCAAACAGACTGTTTAATGTAAAGAAGTCTCCAAGAACCTCAAATTTTGATCACAGCATCTGCAGGTGACTGAGTTGATGTCAAAGTACATGTGCCTAGAGATGTGACCTACATGGGTGGCATGCTGGGAAAAAAGTATTTGCTGCAACAGTTTGCCAGTGGCTTAGACAGGTCTATTGCACTGATATGTTCTGGACAAAGCTGTCTAAGATCGTGTTCTTTGGCCACATGTTTGGCATAGGCCAAAGGCAGCGTTACAAGAAGAAATGAGAAAAAAAAAACACTCCATACCAACTGTAAAGCATAGTGGAGGAAATGTAGTAGTTTGGAGTTCCTTCAGTGCCTCACTGAGTGGGCAGCTTGCACTCACTGACTCAGTAATGCAGCTTGCATTATTCCAAAGTGCTAAATCTAGTTAGATCAAAACTTGTGGGGGTAATTTAAAAGGGGCTCCACATGCAAGAAAAACACTGAAACACCATGTAGAGAACGGTGGACTATTATGCTAAATGCAGAGAATTTCAGCTCTGGCTACTTTCTCCACAGAAGAATATCACATCTATAGATTTTTTTTAAATAAATAATTTAAAAGGCTTATATTCCTTGTGGGTAGTTTCAGGTATATCACCTTTAATGTAGGTACTGTATCAAAGAGAATTAAATTATTGCTTGCTAATATATATGTCAGAAAAATACATTTCTACTTGGTCTTTCATATGAGCGCACATTTGTTCAGATGAATATGGCTGCAGATATCTAAATGAAAGAAGCTCTGCAGCCTTAACTATTACATGTTTGGGACTTTTACTTATGCAGGAAGCCCAAGCTTCTTAATTAAGTAAATGCTTTTTCTCCTGTTTATGTAATTATCATGTCTTCTTGATTACAGTGCAATTGGCGTATCTTTACCATTTGCACGTTTTTACTTCCCAGGTCTTATCATGAAACCAATTATATACCGTTAGCAGCAATAACTTGAAATAATCATGTCCTATGACTACAATGATTATGACTTTATCAGTCTTTCACATCATTGTGGAGGAATTTTGCCCCACTCTTATTTACAATGTTGTTTTGCAGCCATTTATTTATGAACAGCTCTCTAAAGGTCCTGCCGCAGGATTTCAAGCTGAGGTCTGGACTTTGCTGCTGTACTTGGGTTCATCGTCCTGCTGCATGACCGGACAAGCTGTCCCACAGATGGCCTCAGATTTTTCTAGAATATTTTGGTATACAGAGGAGTTAATGGTTGACTCAGTGATTATAGGATGCCCAGGTCCCATGGCTGCAAAACAAGCTGAAATCATCACCCCCTCCACCACCATGCTTGAGAATCGGTGTGAGACGTTTGTGTTGATAAGCTGTGTTCGCTTTTTGGCTAACTTGATGTTCTTTGTAGAGAGAAGACCCTTGCAAACAAGCCATACCTGTTCAGTGTTTTTCTCATGTTCATGTTCATGAACATTTAACATGGTAACTGAGGCCTGTAGAGTCTGAGATGCAGCTCTTGCATTTTTTTTTTTTTTTTTTGCAGTTTCTCTGAGCATTGCACGATCTGATCTTGGGGTGAATGTCCACTCCTGGCATTGCGTTAACACATGACTGAATGCTCCAGACCAGCAAACTGCCAAATGTTCTGCTTTGCTAATGATTAATTACTCAAGTGCATTTGATTAGCAGCACCTGGCTGCTACCAAGCTTGAATATTTGGATTCATTCGGTATATACACAACTACCAGAATTTTCATTTTCTTGAATATCAATATTAGCAGTAGAGAAAAAAAAAATCAAATATTGGTCAGGCTCTAGAACCTGCACACATATAATGACACACAATCACATATATGACGGCACAGGAACATTGACATTAATACATATATTCAAACACATGAGCAGTTATTAAAGCGAAAGACACACATAGCATATAAATGCACCAAAAAGCGTATTAACATGTGTGCCCCCAAGAGGATGTTACCTTGTAATGATGTACTAATGAAATAACATTTTATTTTCATTAGGATACAGAAGACACACACACACACACACACACACACACACACACACACACACACACACACACACACACACACACACACACACACACACACACACACATGTAGCAGCAGACAAATTAGAAGGGAAGCCATATGTGACCGCTTAACCTTCACTGCATGTATGGATGTGTCAGTGTGGATCCTGAATTACTAAGTAAAGACTTTGTGGTGAATAAACATGCAGTATGCACCTAAATACTGTACTGACACAGTATTTCCTGCATGTGAACTGTCCTGTTGATAGCATATTCCAACCATTCAGATAAATTACAAGAGCTGGCTGCAGATGTGCTGCAATGCTTTGCTTCCATTAGTATTTTTTAAGTGCTTAAGCAGAATGGTGGTGTGTGTTTTTCTTTCCCTTTGAGTGTTTGCTGTTCAACACCAGAGATATCTTAACTACAGTATTTAGCCCTCTCTGTGTTTATTAGAAATGCACTTCAGGATTCAATTTGTATTAGTTTGTTATGAGTATTTTGATTCACTGGGGTCTAAATGCCATTTCAAAAGCATTCCTAACCCGCTGGCATTTCCAGAGGGGATATTATGATAAAAAGCTCATATCAGCAACCAGATGCTTTATATGTGTTGGGTTATAACTGTGTTTTTTCAGCTACCTCTGTAAAAGGTTGATAATACCTTTGCTTCTTATGAATGGAAGTCATCTATGAGTACTGACTTAAACTGCCACCTGCTGTAATTTATTAGACCTATGCTCTAATCATGTGTCAAAAAAAGTAGACAAGCAAAGCACGCGCAGTTGGATTTTAGAAGATTAATACTGGCTTTAACCACCATTAATGTGGGGCTGCCATAAAATCAGAAGCAACAACCAGGAGCACGGTTATTCTGAGCTGCAGGTGAGGTGAAAACTATATCAGTGTCACAGAGACATTTTGCTGTATTCAGTAAATGTTACCTACTGTCTTGGCAGGTGAGCGAGGCTGGTTTTCCTGTGACAGGTGTCGCACGCGTGCAGAGACGAGCAAGCAAGCAAGCGAGATGTTGATTCATGGCGGCAGAGACGGGAGGGGGGGAGAAAAAGCAGCGTACAAAAGAAAGACAAACCGATCAAGTCATGAGCAAAAACATGCAAAATCATAAAAATAAACGTGATAGTGAGCATTAATCAAGAGGGAATTCAAAGGAGCAGATGTTGGCTTCTAAATGAAATTGTGGTGAGATTTATAGTTATGAACACATATTTGGAGAGCTAAAAGTTAACAATGTGAAGTAAATGACAGCATGCTGATGGTATAACATTTACGCTCAAGGCCATTATAGCAAATGAGCCACTGTGCAGTAAACACTAAAGCAATCAAATGCTCGATGAGGAGCACATTGATTGAGAAAGAGTAAAGGAGATAATACAGAAGCAAATACGCGACCAAAGTGCAGCTGCTCATTGTAGATTTCGAGGATTCGCTTCCTTTTTTTAAACAAAGATGGTTGCAGAAGAATTCAAAGTTGCACTTTTTTGAAGTTTTTGGGCTTCATTTTTTTCTCTTTTGAACTGTTGCATCAGTAATAGTCGCAGACAGCTGTGAGCAGTGGCGGAGAACCTTTCATAACATGAAAAAATCAAGAGTCGAGACAAAATCTCATTGCCTGCAGGTCTCTTCCTACTCTTTCCAAATCTCTTGATCAAACACAGAGAAGATCTCTATCTTTTTTCTGGATGTCAGAGGCCAAATCTAAACCACTTCCCTGGAGTGTGTGTGTGTGTGTGTGTGTGGGGTCACTTCCTGTTTATAACGCTATAACTTCTCAAAGAAATCCTCAAATCTGGATTAAGCAGGGATTAAAGATCAGATATAAGAAGGTGCTGTCACCTCTGCTGCTGTTGTTACATATGGTCCTTCCTCTGCTCTCTCTCTCTCTCTCTCCAGCTCTCCCAGTATTTTTATTCCTCGAGATCTGCGGCACACACACGGGCCTAAGCTAAGAGGCCAGAATACATACATGCAAATTGGAGATATATCTGGAAGCCATTATGTTCCCAGTTTCATTGCCACGAGTCACACAAAGACCTTTTTTTGCCCCTTTCCATTTCGTTAAATGAAAGTACAAATACACTGAGAGGCAAATTGGGTCATGATAAGGTGAGGATATTTCAGCAGCGTTCAAATCAGCAAAAGTGATGAGACGATGAAATTATATTATAGACGGGGATCAGGGGGGTTGAGGCTATCACATTGGGAGGCCTGATTGGAATTTGCAACAATCGTCTTTGGGCAGAACTTTTTCCATGAGATAGTAGGAAGTGTGTGATCCGCCTCAGCACTTTTCCTTCTATCCGCAAAAATCCCTAAAACTATTTTAGCCCCGGAGTTAGGTCTATAGTGTATTGACTGCTCAGCACAAAAGACAGAATGAGACAGAGAAGTGAAAGCATAGGGAGAAAACTGGACAAATCTTCTTCCATTTGAAATCCTGATGCGCTCGAGAAGCACTGTGTGGAGAGATAGATGGCTGACCTTTTACCCAATAGCTAGGCATAGTTCTGTGATAATAAGTGCTTTGTCTATCTGATAATTGATCCATAATTAAAGGATGCAGGGACAGAGAAAATCCAATAGTTGATCCTCTATGCAACAGTATCTTAACTCAAAGACATATGCATGTTGATTCAAAGTATTAACATATTAAATAAATGAGCCCTTTAAGTAACATGCCCTCATACCCAGTACAGAGGATCATGTTTAAATTCATTAAAACTCTGTTCACTCACATGGATGAGTTTCCAAGGATGTGTGTGCCCACATACGTGCATATCATTAAGTGTTAAAACCTCTGTGTGTGTGTGTGTGAATGTGTGTTTGGATTAACTTAATTAGCAGTGGCTGTGCCTAAGCTGGACTGAAGCCTCTTAAGAAAAAATGCTGTGATTTCCAGTAAAGCTGGTACATCTTCAACTTGTGAAACGTTCAGACGTTCTCACAGTGGTTGTCAGTATCTGAGGGCAGCAGCATTATTGAAGAAAAAGAAAAAACCAAAACAGACAGTACAGAAAGTTTTTTAATTAACAGTTGAATCCAATTACGTTTACATGGATGGTGTGTGCTCGAGTGTTTGCTTTCCGCACTTAAGAGCTCATAATTGTTGTGTGAGTGTCCATCCTTCGCAAAGCGGATATTAAATGTTCAAATTGCAATCAAATGTGTGCACACGAGTCAGTCTTACACAGGAGGGCTGTCTGGATGATGTGGGAGTGAGGGTGTGCGTCTTACCCACGTAGAGTTGGCTGAACAGTTCAAGCCGTGTGTGTCCTTGTGCGGGAGCTAGCCTGGACGTCCTGTACGTCTGGTCCAACTGAAGGACGGCCTCTTTCACGTTACGCTCGGCCATCACGCGGTGCCACTGGTCATCGTTGAGGGGCGTGGCTGAATGCACGGTCAGCTCCACTGGTCCATTTCCAACATCGAAGGAGAAGGAGACCACCTTAGGAGCTGTAGGGAGAGAGAAAGACATAAAAAAAAAGAAATTCACAATTTGATAAACCCCAGTACTCCCTGTTCTGCTATAGTCCACTTTGTAGGTAGATATGCATTAAATGTCTAATCTAATGGCTCATTTGTTTCAAGGCCGCTCATTTGGCTTGTATAGATTTCAGCTTTGCAATACATGACTGCTCACAGCTTTTGCACAGGCCTAATCTCACCGACCGCCAATAGATGCCAGGAACCGTTGGGTTTGCGTGACATAAAGTTGTGTTGCTGCAGTTTCCACACTGCTTTTCTTTAGGAGATTAACTTAGTTTTGTTTGAGAGTTGAAAAGAAATGTCAGCAAAAGTGTGACTAAAGAGGAGGGGGAAGGTATGACAGGGAGAAAAAAAAAAGAGAAAAGAACAAGATGGTCCTGTTTTTCTACTAGATTAATTTTCATTATCTTCAATTGAGTTGATTTGTGTGATTGTGTGTGTGTGTGTGTGTGTGTGTGCGTGATGGCAGACATAACGTTTTATTGCTTTTCTGTAATTTAATAGCCTAATATCTCAGCAGACCAAAAGGGGGCACCAGTTTACCTTTTATGACCATGACCAGGTAAAATGTTCACTGATGTTTCTGAATAACTTTTCTTTTCTTTTCTTTTCTTTTCTTTTCTTTTCTTTTCTTTTCTTTTCTTTTCTTTTCTTTTCTTTTCTTGTGTGTGTGTCAGTTTCAGCTGTTTTTGCTACAGCGCTGTGTGTCACTGCCTGATCCTGCCTTGAACCCGTCTGCAGTGTTGCATCCACACTCTGTGCATATGTGTGTGTAAGTGTTATGTCATAAAATCAACTGAAAAAGAAACAGGGGATGCTTATAGGTCTGTGACCTTATTTCCAACTGTATGAAAGACATAATGCCGTTACCTAAAAAGCCTCCACAAGTCACACATAATAAACCTCATCACATACGCATTTTTACATGAGCACATTTGCAAAGTCTCTCTAATTTTTAAATATAAGACACTGTGTTAACTGAATGCCTCAGCAAAATGTTAAAGGACTCTTTTAGACTTGCTGCTGGGGAGACCATTTACAGTTGACACATAAAAACCCAAATTGACTTTTCCTTAATGTTTAGGACGGTGAGACTGGTGTATAAAATCTTCATATTCTGGATGGTGGCATATGGTGGGTTTTGGCAGCACCGTGCTGCAGCAAGAGTGATGATAAATAGCTTTATATGTTACCCTTCTATTATAGCTTCATTAAGCTCAGATATTAAGAGTGAATAAATTTATGCTGTAATCAATGGGGAAATGAGCTTACTCCTTTTCCTTTGCTCAATCAATGTCTCTGGCCTTTTCTTCCTTTTCATACTGCTTTCATCTAATTATCCTTTATCTTTCAGTGATTCTTCTTTGTTCTTTGGTGTCATCTCTACATTAAACCTATCTTCAGTTTCTTTCTTCCTTCTGTCCTTCTTATATGTTTCCCTTTGCTTGCTCTGTTCATACTTTCAGTTCTTGGTTGTTCACTGTTTTATTTTAGCTTCTGTTTACTTTCTCGCTGGTGTGGACCCACCTCAGATGGATCTACCTGTAACTTTGGTCTCCCTTCAATCATTTCTTCCTCCTTTTAATTTCTTCCTCGACCCCTTTCTGTCAGGATCCTGGGTCTTTGGCCCGGTGCTTTGAGTTTTTCTACTTTCAACTTCCGTTTTTCTGTTTTCTGTCTGACTCTTTGTTGTAGTCTTCAGTTTTATACCTTTATATTGTTAGTCCTGGTTTGTTTCTTTATATCTATATCCTCAGGTTTTTTTTTTTTTTTAGTTTAGTTAGCTGGGTTCTGTTCATGGTTATAGTTTGTTTGTATTCTGTTCCTTGTTTCAGTTTATTTTACACTCCCCAGTGTTTCTCTGTTTAGTTACTTCCTGTTTTATTTTGCTAGTCTTTTGTCTCGTGTGTGTTGTGTTAGTTTTGCTTCCCTCCTGTCTCGTTAGTTTGATCCTATTCACCTGTGTCTTGTTTTCCTCAGCTGTGCTCTCTCTCCCTAACTGCCTCATGTGTGTATTTAAACCCTCAGTTTGCCTTAAGGTTTGGTTGTGTCATACTGTTGTTTCCTGTCAGTCTCCTGTATGGGTCCCTGCTTGGCTTTAAGGACTTTGTTTCCACCTGGTTCCTGGACTTTCTGTTGCTACACTAATGGACGGTTTTGTTTATTCAAGTCTGCATTTGGGTCTGTGCTCTACACCCATAATGAAAACCCAACACTTTCTTGTACGCATTATTTGATGAGGTGCAGAAAAATTGAAATGATCCAAGCAAAAGCCTGCCTCAGCGTGCTGAGCACATTAACCTATCACATGAATTTTTTAAAAAAGTGCTTAAGCATTTAAACAGCAGCAAAACACAAACACACCAACCTCAGCCTGCACAGACACACAGTATAAGCCCTATGACAGCCTGTAGTATACTGAATTAATGATGTTTGTATGCACAGAGCAGGTCCGCGGGGCAGGGAGGAGAGACATCAGTTATTTTAAATGCTGAAAGACAGCCAAACATATATCACAATACCCCAGCAGAAACAAAGCTTTAGTAATGCCGCAACAACAACGCTGAACGTCATATGAGATGCGCGTGTGTGTGTGTTTGATAATTTGTGCGCTGTTTTAGTGGCACTGCAAACCAAGATGTATGCCCTACAACCTCCTGTCAACGGGCGGGAATAAAACTAAAGTGCCCTCGGAGCACAGAGCTCGCCTCATCCATTTGCATAGCCATGATGGATGTAACGAGTGTAAATGCTTGTGTGTGTGTGTGTGTGTGTGTGTGTGTGTGTAAATGTAATATTTGTGTCATGTCCATATACTTGCATGTTCGGCCTGGGAAAAAAAAAATAGAAAAACCCTACTTAGGTTTTTATTTTTGCTATTTGTTTTTCGATTAATCTTTTAATATGGAGGCCGAAAGAGCCAGGTTCTAAATTATGCGGCAGCACAGCACAACCAAATGATGATAAATAGTGAAAGCGACTGAACATCTTTGTGTGAAAGATCACTGCTTGTGTGGGTGTGCTCGTGCGTTTGTCTAATGCGAGGTTCAATTTTGCTGTTCTTCATCTTTTTTTTTCAGAAGGCTGGCAATGTATTATCTCTTCGATCGCTTTTCTGTTCCACTGGCAAATTCTTTGTTGGTTGTCTCATTTGCTTTGTTAGCCTTCTGCTGTGTTTTTCACTTGAGGGACAGCTGGAACAGGCTGGACCTTTTTAGGATGGAGGCCGCATTTAAGTGCGAGCCAACCCTAAGTGCCGTAGCAAACCTGCTGCTGTAGAGGCTGAAGCTAGATTTAAAGGAACTTCTTAAAGGCTGGGCAAAGAAAAAGCTATTTTTTTATCAGCAAAAATAGCACACACAATACAAAGAATGCCAACTACTTCTCAGGGCGCACAGAGAACAGATATGGTGAGATTAAGATTAAGTTTGGACTGTGCACCGAAGAAGAGACTGGATAAAAAGTCTTAGTGGAGGCAGTTTGCTTTTCTCCTAAGCAGATATTGCTTTAACAAGTCAGACACATGACAAAGCTGCACAGCGTACTCCTAAACTTCACATGTAAACTGTGAATGCCTGGCTTTCACATGAATAACAGGCAATTATATAGTCTTGGAAGGAGATGTCTCCAGCTGGAAAGTCCATTTCTTAGCTGGAGCCTTTAAAAATATTAAATTTGGCACATGCTTTCACTTGAGCTACAGAACATCCCAGAAGTCAAGCAGTTTTGTATTTAGGGATCTTTCCATCTGTCCTCAGCCTAGTTACCAGGCCACGGTTCTCAATATGTCTCATATGTGCCTATGCCTACTTCTTCCTAAAAAGATTGAAGAATGAACAGAGTCCACCTCATGACTTTGAGTCTGCTGAGGTCACACTAATGCGTGTTTTGTCCAAGGTTTAAAGTGTGCATCAGTGAGTGTGTGTTTGTGCTTTGGGCTCTTGGAATGGCACAACCATGCTATTCCAGCTTAATGCTAGTCATTTCATGCCCTGACTGGATTGCAGCAGATAGAGTTTTTTTGCACCAACGAGAGGGCAAAGATTATGTGTGTGTTTATGTGTGCGTGAGTGTGCATGCGAGTAATTTCTGGATTGTGTGTCTAAACGTGTGCTGTGGGGCAAAATGCAAGATGATAGCAAGAGAGAGGAGAGAGGAAATCGATGTGGGGGCATTCTGAAAGCCTCGGGAGACGTGCGCGTGTGCACACACAAACACGCACGCACACACTGCAAATGTGACAGACCAGATATTTATTGTATCTATGTGTGTGTTAAAGTGCACATTTGGAAAAAAACAAATACCAAACCCCTTAGGCATTTTTCAGTACTCAAATGTACAGTATAGTGTCAGCACATAGTTTTTGTATTTATAGATGAGTATTTGTGTGTAAGAAAGAACTGGGATAGAAAATAAAAGCTTACAGAGCTCTCAGACTGCAAACTAGCTGACATAATGTCATTCAGTGTAACAGCTTCAGACAGCACTTTGGCTCAAAGTTCGACTTTGTGTCTATTCACTGGCTGGCATTTTGACACAAAATGGTGGGCCAGGCGCAACAGCAGGAAATGGTCAGCAAGCGCTTTTGACACCAAATGTTCAAATCCCTTTGAATCCCAATGAATCCCAATGAAACGCAATTAGTCATCAATCGACCGCCACGCTGTGCCAGGAGCCCGCTTCACAATGCAGCTCCGAGATTAAATAAAAGCCCTAGATTTTAAAACTCTTGATCAGAACGGCACCACTGTGGCTGCAGGGAGTTTAATTTGAGCCACAGCACATGATCACAGAAACCCGCTGCATGACATGTCAATCAAAACTCTCAGAGCGGACTAAGAGCCTGTGAAATGAGGGTAGGGCAAAGCTGCCCCATTGTTTTGGTGTTTAAAATATTTAGTTCTTCTTTGTCGCCATCTCTTTGTTCCAGCTTTAATGTTCGATAAAATTGTATCCCATTTTAAATATGTACACACAAACACACACACACACATTTGGTTTCCGATTGCGGGTTCCTTTTTTTAAAAAAATCAGTTGACACAATGTGAGAAAAACTGAAGGCTCAAGGTTTTTGTTTGTCATTTTTTTATAGCACAGAATATGTGCATACAAGCTTCAGCCTCACAGCTTTCAGCCTAAGTCGACTGTTCCCTCTATTGGCTCAAAAGACACCTTTAGGAACCAGCTACACTCCTGCACAACCATCACTGGCCTCGCACTGGACACCAAACTTACTGCTAGAGCTTACCATGTTTACACAACTGTTATTTTTTTCTGCATTATGAGCTAGATTTAAAACTTTTTTTTTTAACTTTGGTGTCAGTCTCCACTTTATCTTGTGAATCACAACCCAGTGACAGAACTGAGCTCATCCCCTGTATTTCTGCCAGAGGCGCCAGAATCTATAGTAAATTAAGCACTGTTCAAACATTGTTTGTCAAATAAATACATCTTTTTCTTAGCAGTACTACAAGCATGCAAATATATATATATTTTTGGCAAGAGATTTTATGACTGACATTTTCTGACCAGGCTTTTTTCCATTGCAGAGGACTTTATTCAGAGGGCATTTGAAACTTGTGCACTTTTTTGATATGTCAGCAACTTAATGTGCTGAATTTGCTCAGCAAATCATAATGTGCAGGAGGAACATGTACCACTAGGAACATTCCTTGACATTCGGTTTAGTAAATCATTACAGTTCCTGGAAATTTGGAGGAAAAGCACCTTGTAATTACCCGTCCAATGGGAGCGGTGAGTCTAGTTCATATTTTGCCAGGAAAATAGGAAAGAGGTGCAGCAATTTATTGAAATGTGTACATACTTGGAAATACAGTATATAAGGCAAAGTGTTTGCACAGTTTTAATGAGTTGTATTTGGTATGAGCTCAGTATTTGGTATGACCACCTTTACTCAACACAGCCTGAACTCTCTAAGGCAGCTATCTTGTAATTTCTTTAAATAGTCTTCAGGAATAGTTCTCCAGGCTTCTTAAAGGACATTCAGAGCTCTTCTTTGGACATTGGCTGCTTTTTGTTCTCTTCTCTATCAAGATGGTCCCACAGTGCTTCAATAATCTTGAGCTCTGGGCTCTGGGGAGGCCAATTCATGACTGATAGTGTTCTGTTGTGCGTGTGTTTTTAATCCAGGTATGCTTTACTCTTAGCACTTTGGGAATCACCTACTCTTTTATGCCTTGCATCTGTTATCTTTGGCATTTTTCATAGATTCAACTAAAGAAATGGGAACAAATTACATGTTTTTGCGACAGACTGCTAGTAACAAAGTGCTACGATACAAATTAAAATTGCTCTTTTCATTAAGTTATCTGTTATGTGGAGACACAACACTGGTTCATCCACTGAGTTAGGTGCCTTTTTTTGCTCTAATGGTTCAAAAGTCAGCATTAAATGGCTAAACAAACAAAAAGCATTGATTTGAAAATGGTGAGCTACAAGGACTGGACTGAAAATGAGTGAAAAAGCAGCCAATGTCCAAAAAAAAAAAAAAAACTTTGAAAGACCTTCAGAAAGCCTGGAGAACTACTGCAAGAAAGTCTGACTGCTCAGAAGCAAAATATAAAGAAATGAGGGGTGACTCAAGACTTTTGCACAGTACTGGAGATTTCAAATGAACAGCAAAAAAATGCGTTTTTAACACATTGTGCGTGTTGTGGATGGATTCTAAAACATGAAAAAGTTATACTCTACAGTGCTTTGTGTCTCTTTGATAGTTCACACTGAAGTAAACAGAATTTACCCATTGTAAGTGGGTGTATTTTTGTGTGTGTGTTTTGTGCTTTAAAAGGCTGTAAGGTCTTTGTGTATTCAGAAAAAAAGAGTGAGACACATTGTGCTTGTGTGTGAGAGAGCTTGTGTTGTGTCATCCCTGAAAATGGCTGATTTGGTTAAACAGAGGATCATAATGGACATAATTATTGCACACACCAATTACCTTAAATAAATGATTGCTCTCTCATGCAATCACACAAAGCGTGTGCTGTAATCAGGCAGGTAAATGGCTGTTGCTGGAGTGTGTGCCTGCATTAGCCTTTGTGCCTGTGAGTGCGTGTGTGTGTGTGTGTGTGACAGGTTACACCCGACACTATCAGACGGACTGCTGGAATAAATCTCACACTAGGCTAGAGAAAGAGGCAGAGTAAGAGGGGGAAAAAGTGAGATAAAGACAGAAAAATAGCTCTTATGCACACACAGAATCATTCAAAAAAGTCTTACATTTGAGCTCCAAGCGAATGAAGTCAGTGTTGCCCAAGTTTTCCAGAAAGACGCCATAGGGCGCGCTTGTCTTGAAATAGAAGGAGATGTCAGCGCTGGTTTCACCCTGAAAGGTGGCAAAGTGCAGGTAGGATGATGGAGTTGTGAAAGATGCCGCATTCCAGTAGTTATCTGTGAAAAAAGAAACAAACAAAAAAAAGAAGTAAAAAATGAAAACTCTGAACCAACCCATTCCACATCTCTGCAACACCTGCTCCATTAGCGATGGAGCAAACATTACACCCCATTCTCATCTGAGAAGCTGTAGAATAAATCCATGGTAGAAATGACTTCATTTCAAATAGAGCCATTTTATTTTATTCAGGGGCCATCAATCTGTTCTAGAAAGAAATATTGTTCTATAGTTATGTCATGTCTCTTTTTTAATGTGGCTCATTTGATATCTTTTCAGAAAAAAAAATTAACCAAAAAGTCAATTTCTACATGTTTTGGACAGACAGTAGACAGTAATTTCCTGCAACTTTAATAAGATGCAGCAGAAAGTTGATCATATCAAAACGGAAGAGCGACACTTTCTTTTCTCCAAAACGAAGAGCTGAAAAGGGGACAAGGGTACACGGACAAAATGTGGCATTTTTGATAACTTCACTAATGACTTGTGAATGAAGGGAGAGCGAGGGCAGCTAATGAAGACAAAGTAGCAGCACGCTAAACAGCTGCTGATGAATTATCAGACTGTGGTTGATGAAGTGACTTCTCTCCCGTCTTCTCTCCCCTCACCGTGTCTTTGTCTTGCTCCTATCACTCAAGAAGGATGAAGAGTATGGCGAGGGGAGGAAGCAGAGGAGTGGAGAAGACAGCTGAGAAGTGAAAAGCAGCCAGGCATAGGTGGGAGAATGGAATATTGAAGAAGAGATGGAAAAATAGAGTAAAGTGAGAAAGAGGGCAGTTGACAGGAAAAGAACAGGGCCTGGGGGGCATATGGAGGGCAAAAGGAGGAAGTGAAGGCTAATGTGGTATCAGCTGAGTGATATCTCTTTTATGCCTGAGAGGATTGGCCTAAGACCGTTCCCTCTAACCAGGAACAGCTGTGCACAGGAGAGAAGCACGATAAAAGAACTGCATGCACCTGAGTATTAATCTAACTCTCAGTGAATCAGTTGGTTATTCTGATCTGACACACTGTTTATCTCTGAGTCTAAAAAAAATGATGCAAAATTACTGAGCCCAAGGTGACACCTTCAATCAAAAAAAAAAAAAAAAAAATGAGATGTTTGAGATAAGAATGCATATTTTAAATAAATTAGTAAAAATATGTTGTTGCCAAATTGTCCAAACACATTTACATGTGTTGTTGTGCCCCTGTTGATGTATACACCATTTACCCCCCCCCCTGCCCCCGTCCCCAAAGACAGGACTGAGATGCTCCCTTTCCCTTCTTGCCTTACATTCTGTCACCAGGGGCAAGGGCAGATAGCAGCAAAGCACACACATGCACACACCCATTCGCCCACATACACAGACAACCACCCACTGATACTGTCGCTGTGATTAGTGCGCTTGAAGTTGGGCTGCTGTTCACTTCTCTATAGGAGGCACAACCAATTACTGAACAGGGTTAATTCAGTACTAGAGGCAGAGGTGATGGAAGCAAATAACACCGTGTTTACTACAGTGTTCAGTCATATTAGAAAGACTCAAGCTCTGCAGAGTTCACTGCAATAAAATGTACTTTAATATACAATCACTGATTTGTGGTGGTTGAAGAAATAACCACAAGTGGAGCAGACTGATCCATTGATACACATAACTCACTGAATTACCTTACTTTTCTTTTGTGTGTGTGTTAAATCAATAAAAAAAAAAAAAAATCAACCCTCACAGTACAAACACACAGAAAAATAACACCACAAATATAACAGATAACACAACAAAGTTTCGTGCCCTCTGATATTTATTGGTATGCGCTGAATGAGACCGTGAGAGCTTCAAGCAAGAGAGTAAAAAGCAGACTGACAAAGATACAGAAGCAAGGAGGACACTGGGATAAAGAAATACAGCTCGGAGGCAAGTTTTCTTCTTGAAGGAGAGACAGAGAGGAAACAGCAGGAAAAGAGAGAAGTGGGAGGTTAAAAAAATTGTTCAAAAGGGATTCAAAATGTGAGATCTAAAAGAAGACCCCCCCCCCCAAAAAAAATAAAATAAAAATAAATAAAAAAATTAGGAAGTTGACAGAGCGTCGAAGTGAAAACTAGAGGAATAAAAAGAGAAGCCAAAGCATAAACCTCGGATTGCCCTTGTGCCAGGCTCACAGATGCAACTGGTTGGCGAGGCAGTATGGCACATTTATCACTCCCATATTGAAATGTTTGTCAAACAACTGTTTCGCAAACGGATCCAGCAAATAAATGTCTTTTCTGACTAAGACATGGCAAATATTAGACTACGTATTCATCTTGGTGCCCGATGTGTGATGTTCGAAGGCAGGGCCGAATGTTTATTGATCAAGGTTCTGTCAAGGCAGTTTTACGTGAACAACCATATGCCACACCAAGCAGGACAACACCAGCAGCCTCTGACAGATGGGTCATTCATGTGTCAACTCTTGTCTGCAATGATCCGTTTTTTATGTATCATGTGTAGAAAACCTACATCAAGAACTGCATCAATGGCTAGTGAAGGGCACTTCCAAGATAGGACATTTCCAAATGGAATCTGAAGTGGTTTTCTGTATAAGACATTTTTTTTCTGTCTAATTGGCTCTCAAGGTAATACCAAAGAAGAAATTCTCATCTTGCTCTCTCTCCCTTTCCTGGGTCTTATTGTCTGGTGTTCTGCACAATATGGGCTTAGTGAAGATTATCTCAGAGATACTTTAAGTTTATCTGTAGCCACTGGGCTTCTCTCTTCTGTTCTCTGTGCTTCCTTGTAACCTCATATTCTAGTCTACCTAATATTAAAACACAATTTAAAACACCTCACCATGAAAAGCATAAAATGAGAGCTACATGCAAGACATGAAAGATCTTGGTGAAAAACAGCAAAATGCAAAAAAGAACCACTGTCAATCAAAAAAGGATTTGCAATACAGAAATGTCTAACTTCTGAAAAATATGTTTATTTATACACACAACGTTTAGTTGGGGCTCCTTTACCACAAATTACTGCGATTGCCTTACGGTACTGATGAGGTGCAACTGAAGCCCAGGCTTTTTAAAAGCTGTCTTCAGCTCATCTTTGTTTCTTGGGTGTTTCTCATTTTCCTCTTGTCAATAGCCCACAGGTTCTCTGTGTTGTTCAGGTCAGGCGAGTTGGCAGGCCAGTCAAGCACAGTAATAACATGGTCCGCAAACCACTTGGCAGTACTTTTGGCTCTGTGGGCAGGTGCTAAGACCTGCTGGAAAAGGAAATCAGCATCTCCATGAAGCTTGTCAGCAGATAGAAGCATAAAGTGCTCTAAACTCTGCTGGTAGATGGCTGCTTAGACTTTGAACTCAATAAAACACAACAGGCCACCCAGGACCAACAGCAGCAGATGACATGGCACCCCACATCGTCATAGACTGCGTAAACTTCACACTGGACTTGAAACACATTGGAGTCTGTGACACTGTTCACTTTTCCTCCAGACTCCAGGACTCCTCTCAATCCTCTCAAGGCAGCATCTGTCCCTGTTGCTTGTGCAACTTTTCCTACCTCATGCTTCCCTTCCAGTCAACCTTACATTAATATGCTTTGATACAGCACTCTGCAGGCAACCAGCCTTTTCAGTGATGGCCGCCTGTGGTGTACCCTCCTTTTGAAGGGTGTCAGTGATCATCATCTGGACAACTGTCAAGTCTGCAGTCTTCCCCATGACTGTATTTATACTGCTTTAATAGTCATACACAAACTCAAAATGAAATAAGATACTGGATTCCTGATTTTTATGAGCTATAAGCTGTAGTCATCATAATTAAAACAAACAAAAAAAAAAACTTGTAGTATTTCACATTACATGTAAGAATTATGAAAGTTTACCTTTTAGAATTAAATTAGGGATGCACTGCTAAATAACATTTACAGTTTGATAACTGGCTTTATAACTTTTATACTCTGGCCTATAAAAGAATTCACAGATTCACTGAAGCTCAGTTGTGTAACCAGGTGACGCATGTATTTTTGATGGTAAAAAAAAAAAGTAGTGTTTGAGGCAGTCAGGCAGTCCTTGGCTCAGTCACACTGGAATAAAAATAGGACAGCAACCTCCTTGCAACTGGAAAAATTTGTGGATTTGATTGGATAGTGGTGATTGCATTTAATATTTTTTGGATTTGACAGTTGCAGTGACCAACTGGTTGCCCAGAGGTTGAGCATGCAGCACCCTCAATCTCTACGTGGCCAGTTACATAAGACGACTGCACAGGTCAGCGGGTGGGAGGCAACCTGTCTCCAAGCAATTGTGGTCTGACTGCTTTCACTCTCAGACTGGCAAAGTTTGCAAATAAATGCCATCTAATTTATAAACACAGAAAGACTGCCAACACATTGCAATCAATTTTAGTCTGTCAAGCTGACAGACAGACTGCATTTAATTGCCACCTGGACCCCATTCAACTACAAATTAGTAGCAAACCGATAGCAGAACGATTCCATCTTATTGCAGGATTTTTGACATTTTGACGCGCCAAAGTTGTTTTGAAGACGGCAGCTGACTGCGAGTGGTCGCACACCTGATCAACTTTTCTGAAGCATCCATTTCAAAGTAAACAAGGCTGCAAGTTCATTGCACATAATTTTGGTCATGCTACAGTCTCCAACCACAGTTTTCCCCAGTGGGACTGTAGCATAAACCATTGTTGCTGATTTGGATTAGACTGTAATTTTAAACCTATTTACATGAGAGATTTATGTTCATATCAGAGAGAAATTGAGATCTGTCAGCAGCCTAACCTGTGCTTAATATTACTTTTTGTATCTAATGAATACGTTCACAGATTTCTCCATTTAGTATGCTCATGTCATAACTTTGATGCATAAACATATGATCTGAAGCAGATGAAAGCAGCTGTTGGCCTCTATGTTAGCTCACATTGACGAAGTGTAAAAAAATATAAAGTCCACTGAATTGTAGATGCTGACTTGATATGAGATGCAGCATAAGGTGAAGTTTGGGTCTGGAAGCCAACTAGATGATTCATCTGTCTGTGCTTGACCAGATGGGTTATATGCCAATACCAGCAGATGGTAAGGATGACTGACTGCCCCGTCTCAGGTCATTAACGCAAACACTTTCAGGCACACACACACACAATCACGCATATAAAATGTGTACATGTGCATACTCATTAGAAATACAACTAATGTACACTCACTGCTGGAGGGCAAAGGAGACAACTCAGATGACAGAGCACCACTACAGTAATAACTGCACCCTCACGCTTCATGCTGCATGTATGCACAGTTTGATGTTTTTCTCTGTAAATTCATTACATTTAGGACTTCATGCTGCAAGCACCTATTACTCAGTTTCTTAGAGCAAAGTCACAGGTTGCCATTTAATTGAACTTTTCCACTTGCTACCTATTCCGACATGTACTTCAGGTGAAGTTCTTGAGAGACTTTTTCACCAAAGGACTAAGAATAGACTCATTTAACAAGGCAAGCAGCACCACCTATCTTGGAAGGTCACACTTCTGACTTGCCCCTAAGGGCATGTCTAAGATATTATTGTTTAAAACACTTGAACCTATATACAGGTCTGAAGAGTGTTGAACAGTGGCACACCAAGCATATACTGTATATCTCTTCATCTCTCATTTTTTCCCCCCATTTCCACTGAGACCTGTATTTCATCTCATTTGTATAATTGAGCCATCTGTGGCATGTAATTTTATGGTCTATGTGCTGTATATTCATGGTAAATGTAGCATTTGAATCTTCAGGTAATTAGTTTGTGTCTGTCATTTGAGACCTGCAAAGCCTTTATCAATCTCACTCTGTAATTAAGTTGTTTGTCATACATTTTCAGCACTAAACCTTCAGAGCTCAGAGCTAAATAAATGGCGAGACAGGCTGGAGGAAAAAGAGAAATAAGAATAATTTCATTCTTTGTTTTCTTTCAAATAATGCCCATAAATCATCATTCCCATGACATTTGCAAATTTGTTAAAACCAGAAATACATAAGGAATTCTAATGGAAGTGCTTTGGGCGCAAGAGTCCACCAAGCTACAGAAAAAAACTCTAATTATTTAATGCCTTCTAGGCTTCTTGAGGTTTACATCATATTTTAAGGAGAGACCTGAGAGCAAATAACATTCTTACTAACAGCTCAATCACACTTAAGTAAAAACAGGACAGCAACCTCGTTGAGACTGGGAAAAATGGGCGATTGCATTGAATATTTTCACATTCAGCGACCGATTTTAAGTAGTTGCAGCAACCAGCTGGTCAGCCAGTGGTTGAGTGTACAAACCCCTTAACCTCTGATTGACCACTTTCAATAATAAGGTGACTGCGCAGGTCCACTGTTGGGAGGCACTCTCTTTCTAAACAACTGGGGTCTTATTAACACTGACTAATCAGTCTCAGACAGAAGGTGAAGGTTTGCAAATAATTGCTGATTTATAAATGCAAACAGATTGCCATCATCTTGCAATCTGTCTGAGTCAGTCTGTGGCAATGAACCAAACTCATGGTGTAGCTGCTGCAGGACGCGCCTGTTTGCAGAATGGTCCTCAACTCAACTGCCTGCAGCAACTACACCACTATCTGTGGTGGAATTTTTGAATTTCTGTTTCAAATCTATATATAACAGACAGACAGACTGTCTTATTGACATTTTGTTGCCATCTCGACGCACCAAAGTTGCTTTGAAGATGGCAACTCACTGTGAATGCTCGCAGACCTGGTCCCGGTCTTCAAAGCAGCCAGGCGGCAGAATTGTGTAATGCACAATAATTTTGGTTGTGCTGTGGTCCCCAGCTACTGTTTTCCATAGTGCAACAGCATAAAACATATGTACAAAACAAAGTAAACACAAAAGACCGAAAAATACAATCAATAAAGAATTTGCAAAAACAAAGCAAAATGTATAAGAGTCATGTAGAATCTGTAATGAAGCTTTTAAAACAGTTTGAAGTTCATCCTGTTCAAAAACTGAATAGTACCTGAAACTATTTCTATCAATATTTGTGTGTAATTATGGGCTTATTTAAGGTTATTCTGATATTTGATCAAGACTGTAACAGAATTTGCAAGATGGGATGGATGCAAGGCAGTTTGGGAGATTTGACTGTTCTGCTTCGTAGATATGTTGTACTGTATATGTGATTATGACTTCTTCTTTTCAGGAAGGAAGTCTACCAAATCTTGAGATATAGTGAGCAATTATAAATATAATGTTTTACTGTGCTTTTATATACAGGATTTTGCTGCTAAAGAAATCAAAGTGCAGAATATCTCGGCAATAAAGTGTAGACATTATGTAAGTTGTACCATAAATGTTTTCGGTTAAGAAAAGACAGCGTTTTATTCTTCGCTGAAGGGCTAGACAAAAGTTTGGGAGCCAAAAGATGTCTATAACAGTTTGCTGCTGAGCCTAATTTATGGGCAAGGAGAGGCAGAATGCTTTGGTGCCTGGAAAGGGGAGGTGTATATAAAATTGTATCATCTGATTAAAGTGAGGTTCAAAGTGCTGACTGGGACGAATAACGTTATTTACAATGAACTGAGGAAGTAGTTAGACCCCTTCACTTTCTTCAGTATATTGGACTGCGGAATGATTTTTAACGGTTAAAAATGGGATTAAAAATCTGAAATAGCATCATGCTTTGGCGCTCAAAATTGCTTGACGGATGGTTAAAGATGGCAAACATGGACAAATATTTCACTCAGTTGCAAATGTTGACTGACATCAGTTACCAAGACGCTGGCACATGAACAGTGACGAATGGTTACAAAGCCCTTAATTAGTTTTGAACTATAATAGGTGACTTGTGTAAGCTTTCATTTGTGGTCAATCATGAGGCCAAGCGTGTCCCATAGCAGGTGCATGACATCATAATACCAGAATACATATGCTGCTTTGCTTCAGTTGCTATCTTTTATTTTAATTTCCATCTATTAAAATGTCCAAACCCTTTTAACATCAATAAATGGAACTAATTTCTCTCTGTCTGCCTGTGACTGTATAGGCTGCCATTAAACTAGCCATGGAAA
This sequence comes from Archocentrus centrarchus, assembly GCF_007364275.1. Classification (NCBI taxonomy): domain Eukaryota; kingdom Metazoa; phylum Chordata; class Actinopteri; order Cichliformes; family Cichlidae; genus Archocentrus; species Archocentrus centrarchus. The sequence goes on from NC_044365.1 coordinate 29,087,650, forward strand.
TGGGCTTCATTAATGCTGGAGCACACACGCACACACACACCGAGAGCGAGAAAGTGCACTCTAACTTGCTCCTGTGCCTACCACAGAAAAAAGAAACACAAGCGCGCACACACAGAGTGTGCATGTGTGCTTCCACAGAGACACATAAGTACCTCCTTACTGAAACTTTTCCTGACTGCTCAAGACATTAGTCATTTGCCTATGAAAACCCATTATATGGCAGCCAATCATCATTGCTCTTACTGAGACAGAGCTCCATACACAGTATGAGAAGCATCAATCATACACGCAGGACCTATTCACGTGTGAAATTTTTAATATACATTTAATATGCCTTAATGGGCCAATGTATAATGTATGCTCCATGTTCCAGTGTCTTGGCCAGCACTATGGCAAACATACCTCAAAGTCATCTTCATTTTAAAGGTTGTTAATTTGGTCACTCAATATAAAAGCAGATATCTCTCTTTGTCTTGCGCACACAAAAGACACACACAGGGATAACAAGGAAGACAAAGAGAGTACGGCGCCATCCAAGTGACGGAAGAATCCATCTTTATTAATTGTGTTTGCCACACTTACAGACCCCCCCACACAAACAGATGTGATGTCATGGGTCATTAAATCATGGTTTGTTTGTATGTTGGCAGCTCGGCGATGAAGGGACATTAGTGAGTGGCACCGGGTTGTTGATGAAGGGACCATAATGGTTGTGACACCAGGGAGAAGTAAGGGCAGGTGTTCTGTCATGTTCTGCACCCTCGACAGAACCAGGCCACTTCCTGTCTGTCGGAGGATGGGCCGTTAGAGATAAAAATGACAGCGAAGTATCCAGTGCATGATGTTTAAGTGATATCTCTGGTACACTTGGCTAAATTCCTTTGTAGTTTCAAATCCAGCGCTATCGCTAAAGCACAGTCCACTGAGATAGCATAGCTCCATCCTTTTATTTCCTTTACTTTGAAAAATGAGCAGTCAATAGACAGTTTATGAAGAATTATTAGTTTAATGATCATGCTGTCTTGCAGTAAAGATTAAATCCATTTTTACTTTTCCTCTCTAAATTATATTATTTCCCCCCAAAACCTCTTTGGTGCATTGTTACATTACAGAATAGATACTGATATTAGTTTCCTTTCTTAGTATGTTAATGTATTTTTCCTTAGGCGTCAGAAAAAAAGAGAAGTTGGAAGTGACAGAAGAAATCTTTCAAATATAACATAATTGAGGAGCTCATTCTGTTTTGAATTGCTCGGTGGATAATACATTTAGAAAAGTGGAATAAAATGAAGGTTGCTTTGAAACTTGTAGATTGATTAATTTGTTCTGCACAAATAAATAAATACATACATAAAAATAAACTTGCCTTCTCCAGGAGCTGTTTTCTGCTTCGTGTTCAGGTCACAATCAGAGGAGAGCAGAGAAATACCTTTAGCTGTCCTCAGGCATATTAAGCAAACAAGCCACTTCTTGGCTTATGATGGCCTTCAGGGTTCCTCCAAGCAGGTTGTCCATGGGGCCACAAAAAAGGTTTTAGTGGTACACATGCCAGCCATGTGTTGTGTCCTTCACCGAAAATCAAATATGGCGTTTGTTCAGGCACAAATTCAAGCCACATCAGCTAAAAGTTTACCTGAAACCCTTCTATGCGTCCAAGTGGCAGAATGTAGGAGATGCTTTTTAGGTTGCTTTAACCTACTAACGGGTGCTGCTTTTGCAAGCCACTTTACAACTCGCCTCCACCTCAGCTCTTCCTTTCATGATGTGCCCAGCGTAATCACAGTCACGTCTTGTCAGTGATGCCTGTTCTGCTTTGTGCTGGGGTCTTGATGCTGCTGCTCTCTGCTTTTGACCTTCCATGTATGATTCAAACTGGTGCAAATGCAAATAAAATAAAATCCTATAAGGGATTGACTAAAATATATTTATGCCAGTAACAAACAAGTCATGCCATAAAGATAAATGAGATCAGATGTGCTTTTTTCAAATAAGGCAGTGGCAGATCTTGACAAGATGACAAGCAGGCTCTGCCATCTTCAAGCTGATTCGCTAAGACGAGAATGGTGTGCAGGCTCACAGGGATCAAGATGGCTACAGCCGCTGAATATCCTCTGATAATGGGAGCTAATCCTTAATGTAGTGAAAGCTTACACCATTCGAAAACTCTTTCCATTATCCATTTAACTTCTTTAAGTTTATCTTGAAGCTCACAATGATACAGAATGAGAATACTCTGAACTTAGCAAGCGAAACAGCTGCATCACAGCTGTGATGCAGTTGAGCCATGCTGAGCTGACTGAAAGTCAGTACACACTACAGGAGTGACTAATCACAGGTAAGATGCGGACAAAGGGAACCAGCCCGGGGTTGCATGAAAAGGGAAGTGGTCAATATCATAGTTCTGCACAATCTGTGTTTGTCTTCCAAAGTCCCAAATGAGAGCAGAGAGCCAACACTGATTAGAAGCATAGACAGGAAGAGAAACAGCAAGGATTAAACTGCCTCCCAGTTTGTGTGTTTGTGTGAGTGCTCTGCAAGATCTGACACCTGATGTTTACCTGAGAAACAACCTAAACTACGGGGAGTTGACTGAAGGGAATAAAAGGATGAGTGCTTAGATGAAAAGGCTTTGAACAGAGTTCAGATGCATTTATCTCGCCACACGCATACACATTAGCACAAATGCAAGTGCCTACGCACACAAAATAAAACACACATATGCAGAGGCAGATAAAACACACAGAAAAATTCCAAAATAAAAAGACAATCAAGATAAAACAACAGGTTCTGTGAATGATTTGCACACTGTGAGAATGAGCAATGTGCTATTTTCAGACTCAAGTGCAAACCCGGAATGACAATGTGCTCAATTGTACTCCACTATGCATGAAGTGTTTTCTCTTGTTCTCTCTGAAGATAGTTTTTAATTAAGACCTTATTGAAAGCATCAGCAGCAAACAGTCAAAAAAGGGTTTGGCACTTTGCAAAAGTTTGCCCGACAATGGATGTATTGTGCAGTCAAAGACACACTGATAATGCTTAATTTCCACTGGGATTCAGGATGAAGAAACGGGCAATATTTCTTACACATGAGGAAACTGAAGATAATGATGAACAAAGTACTCTTCCTGTCATACTGAATTTGGATGTTTGTGTGAGTCACCATTCCTTTAATTTGTTATGGTAAAAGAACGTGCCCTATATACTGTGTGGCTACACCACAGTGTCACTCTGCTTGCTTTTTGGTGATTGTATAAACCCATTACTGACTCCTGGAATTTCTTTCAGGTTCTATCAACCTTAAACAAATATAGCTGTTGTGCTGAACTGCAGCTGCAGTGAATTGCACATATTGCATCTGCCACTTAAAATAGCCAATTCAGGTAGTAATTTAACTGTGAGTGTATAAAGGTAGCCAGCTATCAATCTAAGTTTCCTGGCACTTTGCTCGCTACTACAACACAAACCTTTCAGTCTTCCTCTCTTTCATAAAGTAAGTGAATACATCAACAGCGATGACGGCGGCTGCCACCGGCTGGGTTTTTACGAGTCATTTTCACCTATTACAGAAATTGTCACAAGAAGGTTGGATTGAGAAAGGCTGTAGGGCACAGGGCATACCTTGAAAATGTTGTTCCACATCATGTCAATCACCTGCCACTTCACCATTTGCTACAGGAAAATGCAGCAGTCTGAAAGCTAATTTATCCAGACATTTGAATTTAAATGTTCCCATCTGGTTTTAGACCGATTCACAGCAAAAGGCAAGGACATGCAATCTTATTTGTTTTGGATTGTTTCATTCCATTTGCCGCTCCCGCTGTATCGGTGTGTGTTGACGTTTCCATTATGGTTCAGCTGACATCATGATGCAATCTCTATCTTCATTAGACAAGTTTCATTTGCTAATGTCTTGTACAGCCCAGTGGCATTTGCTGTAAGCACAACGGGATCGCTATAATTAATGTACACATGGATCTCTATCATAGCATGTATCTATTCCATTGTAAAAGTGGCAGCTATTTCAGAAGGCTGCTGGAGTACGATCAACATCAACTGTCCAAAAATTTCATATTGCTTAACACCAAACAAACTTTAGAAGTTGCATGCAGTGTAAAAAAGAGGAACTGTAATGTATGAGTGGAGGTGTTCTCTCGATTCAACCTTTGATGAGCCCTTCACAAAGGTTATGCAGCCACGCTTCTGCAACCAGCTGAGAATTTTTGGGAAAATGAAACCACTCCGTTCCGCAGTTGACCTGGAGATGGTCATTATCGCTCGCGTTTCTTTTTCATTTAGTCCACTGTAACAGCTGTCCTCGTGCCTCACTCAAAGGCCCATTTTAACCCTGCGGTGAATCCAAAATGCTCATGCCTGCTTCCCCCCGTCCTGTGTAGTTCATTTTGCACCCTTACAGATGACTCACAAGTACAGTGTGATTTAGCTCCTGGTTACTTTACTGACCTTTCAGTTTCTTTTGAATCAGAGTGGTGCCTTTGTACAGAGCCCTGCTGTCTGTTTCAGTATACTGTGGATGGCCTTAAATTAGCTCCATTCCTGCTAAAAAGAATTTTAACCCTGCTGTTTTCTGAGTATTATGGAGCAGCCTTCTACATCATAAATCAGTAACAAATATTAAACTAAATGAAAACTTGATTGAAACTACTTCGTGCCTGCCATATGTTGAATAAGGGCTGTAATAATTATTTCCCTTATCAATTATTTGGGAAATGAATTTTCTCAATCAATCAACCACCTGGTCTATAAAAAGTGAGAAAATAGTGGAATATCCATGATATCCATAAGCCTTCACAATGGTTTTCCCCCATAAGCTACAGCTCCATTGTTTACAAAACCAATAATCATTTCCCCTTTTGCCTGAAAAAGCCAATTTACCTATTATCAAAACAGTTTCCAATTAATTTTCCGTGTATCTGCGTATCCTTACTCATTAACTGAACTTCCAACACCTTGTAGCCCCCAGTACCTCACACACACACACACACACACACACACACACACACACACACACACACACACACACACACACACACACACACACACACACACACACAATCCATTCAATCACTTTTATGTCAGCAGTTATGGGTTTAGATTTTGGACCAACTAAATACTCATTCATGATGCTGGAATGGTTTCAATACAACTTTCCAGCCGCTTGTCACTCACAATAGCAAAGGCAATAGAAATTGGAGTAATCCACGCCACATCGCAGTACATATATTGCATATCAGTGACACAATACTTACTATCTCCTTGGCAACGGAGTGGTCCAACAGTTAGCTTGGCCTCCGAGCCCGGTCTGTTCGTGTCACCCACCACAACCTGGCTGACTGGCAGGTGTTCTTGATAAACCAGGAGACCAGAATCTTCTCTCCTGTAGGATGAATGGGGGGGGTGGGGGGGTGGGGATATCATGGAAGTTAAGGAATCTTTCTATTCAGTGCAAGTTTATTAAGAACACAATACAAACAAACAGTGAAATAACTTCTGAAATTAGACACTATTCAATGGCTTGGTGTTGAGGCAATACTTCTCAGATAAGTGATTATGATTAGAAAATAAAGAAGGGAAAGGTAAAAATTTGTATTTCCACATGTAGCACACATCGGGAAATAGTCGCTTTCAGATGGATGTTCTCACGTCTCAAAATACTTTATGTGGTTTAGGCACATGTGCGGGAGGCTGCATACAGGAAGCTTACTCACTCGGTGTGAATTCACCAGAAAATGACCTGCTCTATTTTCACGTGGGTGCAATCAGACATCACACAGACTTTGTATTAGGGAGCTAATAGGTTAAACACAATTTAGGGTCTGATCCAATTACCTCTAATGAATCAAGTTTTAATTTGAGTAGGTCTGCATCAATATAGCAACAACTGCACGGGAGGGCCTGTTTAACACAGATCAATTTCAAATATTCGCCCTTTAGAGATCAATAGATGCTTTAGACCCACCCTGGTGATGCTCTTTGAGGACCTTACTGCAGACACCTCCAGCTCGTTCTTGTTGTGGGATCTTTAGTACGATCTTATGTAAGTCTGCTTTTTGGTTTCTGAGCATGTATGTATCTGTATTCACCCTGCTGCGATAGTAAAATTATCAACAAATTCAAGTGTGCTAGTTCCATTAATGCCCTGCATGTTGTGCATTAGGTTATGCTGTTTTTTTTCTCCACATACTCTCTTTCAACTACTTTGATAGGGCATAATCTTTCCTTCATAGACGTCTGTTGGGTTCTTTCTGCGTGTTTTTGCAAACTGCAACCCAGCCTTTTTCCTTCTGAGGCTTGTAAGCTCTTTGCTTCTTTTGGTATGTCCTCTGAGGTTCTGCTTAGGTCTTTGCTTGTTTATTGATGTGAAAATGTGCACACCTACATGTTAGACAGCACTGTAGACTCACTGCGCGATACAAGAAGGTTTTTCATGTGTCCACGTCAGCAACAGATGCGGCAGGGGGATTATGTTTTCACGTATTCAATCTGTCTTTCAAAACATATTTTAATTTCATTTCTGTGCTGACCAGTGTATTTTGGAACTCTAATGAGAGCTCTTATTACTGGCTGTGTGCGGGGACGTGTGCATCTGAGTAAGCATGTGTGGATACATACTTGTGCATTTCCATGCGCCGCCAAAAATATGTGTAATGAGCGCAAACAGTTGGTAAAATTTCAAAGCTAAACTTAGCCAAACAATAAGACATTGATGTGCACAATATTAACAGAGAGAACAAGGCACTGTAAAATTTATTAGTAATCTCATCAGTTTTAGAGATGAGGAGGGAGACATGAAAGCAAATTAAATCTCTTCTTCTTGCGAACGCTCAGTAATTACTCACAAAGAGTAGGCGCACACATGCACACACTCACAAACAGCAATGCGACTGCTTTTAATGAGAATATCCATCAGCTGGCTAAAAGAGCTTTAAAACGCACACTGTTGGTTCTGGATGCAAACTTCCCTCTTAAATAAACACATCACTGATAGTGGCATTCATCATTCAGTCACTTCAGCCCTTTGAAGTTAGACACATCAGCAGACTGTCCAGTTAAGGCGGATTCTGCAGTTGTCAGCTTAAAGCAAACTTTACATTAAATGAAGTGACAAACTTAGTGCCGTCAAAAATAAATAAGTAAATAACATAATAATCCATGGGTATAATTTTTGGGTTCAGCTGATGTAGTAATGCAAAACAAAAAATTTCCGCTACCCAACATGCAGTTATTAAACATAACTGTTGCTTAATAGACAAAATGACCTTTACAATTTCAAATAAACTGCGATTATTTTCGAAGCAGCTAAATGTCTGAGGAATTCATCTGACCAGCTGAGAAAATCTGTGGGTGGGTTAACTGAATGACAAACACTCCTCCTCCTCACTGAAGTGCCAGTGAGCACGGTTTGCATCCACATAACCCTGTGAAACAGCCTTGTTTTTAAATAGCAAAGGCCTAGAGGTAATATCTGACAGATTCATTTTTATTTAGGTGGGCAAAAAGAAAAAAAAATGTCATCATTGAATTTTCTACTTATTAGCAGATTTAGCTTTAGTTTTCCATTCTCTGTCACATCTATACAGCTTATAATCATAAAAGTGGTAATCAGGTTCTTAGAAAGATGCAGAAAAAAGTAGTTTGCAACAGTCGCAAATTAAAACTTTAACTGCGCAAGACGGTCTCCAAGAAACTTAATGGATGAGGATAAAAGCTAATACATAATGCACGCAAGAGGCTTTTTCATGACTCATGTTGTGCTCATGTAATGCAAGATGGAGCCACTTAGACAGCTACTTAGAAAAGGCTCTCCAAGTGTAAGTCTAATTGCAAAACTAAAACAGTGAACTTCGAAGTGAAAGGTTGACTCACCATTGTTTGGCATCAGCGTCACAGTTGCAGTCATACTTGGGGTCAGTGCAGTTCCTGTCGATGCCACAGGCACATTTCTGGATGCCAGGCCCCGATCCGCCCCAGTAGAAGTGCTTCTCGCTCCCTCGGCCAACCCACCACGTGTAGGGTGTCCCATCTGGGGGCCGAACAGAAACATCCACAAAACAAGCCTATAGGTTATTTCCAAAATGGAGAACACGCCAGCGTGACAATGCTCTCGTTGTCCCTCACAGAAAAGTTTATGAGAAAAGTACATTTTCTAAAGGCAATAAAGTGTGCTGCTAAAATGCCCCATATCACTCCCATTACAGGTGATATATTGTTAAAACTGTAAATGTTCAAGGCTCTTTTTTTTTTTTTTAAACACGAAGGTGAATTATAGTGACAATTGGCAGCTGCGTGGTGAATGTAATTCATTGGCTTAACATGTTTTACGCAGCTGGATGGTAAATGCCTTTGAGACTGGAAGGCACACTTAATCGCACATCACACCTGTGCTTTTACAGATCTATTAAAGCAGCTTCAGCGCTGTACATACATTTATCTTTTATATGTGCAAACCAGTGTGTGTAATTGTTCGAGTGAGTGCAGGTACTTCAAAGCACATCTACGGACGCACAAATATTTTTTATATGTGCGTTTATATGTGCCTGTTCATGTGTGTGTGTGTGTGTGTGTGTGTGTGTGTGTGTGATTTTTTTAACGAGGGGATAAAAGGTGAAGGATCGCTGCTTTTCAATAAGAAATGCAATATTGTTTTTCTTTTCCTTGGATAATGTATTCTGGCATGGGACAGTAACTAGGCAGAGAGATAGGTGTAAATATTTTGGTGGCTGGCAATATATCACAATAACAGCAAGAGAGTGAAACAATATTACGTTTCCCTGTTTATCCCGGGAAAATGCGCTGCATTGTCAATATCATTTTGTCAAATTCCTTTAGAGACAATGAAATCTCCCGAGCCCCACTTTTTACAGAAGGGAATTGAAGCAGACTTTTGATGCAGCACAATTGCATTGAGAGCTGTGATATACTGTATTATTACACTTTTGATTTTTTTTTTGAACTGGGGCTAAACTCCGGGAAGAAGAAGCAGATGTGTTTCTATTGTGTGTGTAAATGGGTGCGTGGTCGGCTTTGGTGACCTGTGGGGTTATTGCCTTCATAAAGAGAATTAGCCCCATCTCTCTTCAAGCTACTGTTCAGACAAGCCGTTGTCAATAGGATTAACAGCGCCTCCTCAAGAGACTTCACAATCCTCTCCCTTCATGTCTGTACATGTGTGCGTTTGTGTGTGCGTTTTGTTGTATTTTTATACAATAGAGACGCGGAGTTTGAATTTCAGTCACAGTTAGATCTCATAGTCTCACATTAAAGTCAGTGGTTGTCACAGATGGCACCCATCCCGCAACCAACCCAACTAGTGATTGTCAAGTTATTGTCCTTGAAGTTAAATCTATTACTATTTTCAGAGCCAGCCTGAGGCATAAGCAGACTAAACTGCTGCTGGGGGCCCCCCCAGACTAGCAGGTGGTCTTCCGCTGGTTTGAAATGTTGCAGAAGACAAGTTGATAAATGTGTTTGTGTGTGTGAGATGTAGCGTGCCATTAGTGTAATCGTAATATTACAGACTAAAAAATACATAGTGTTTAACACAATTATTAGACTGCCTGTTTTTTAAACCTAAATACTGTCCCATTAATATGTCACTAGAGTAGACTTGACTCTGATAACAGCTGTACATAATGCACACAGTCATTTTGAGGTCTTTGCAGTTATATTCCAACATTTTTACACCTCAGTTGTTTTTATTTAATAGGATCTTTTTGGGGTGTTGTTGTTGTTTTGCTTATTATCTGCCCTGACATATTTGAGTTTGCTATCAGGCCATCCCGTTCCATCAACCATTTCCCCAGAAGCACTGTGGAAATATTTTTGAACAGCGGCAACAACATCTGCCCATGATGACTCCCAAAGTGCTGCTTCAGCTGATGGCAGTGCAGGAGGTGAGTTTTTGACTGAGAGTCATTTCCCCCAGGTCAGTGTGGGCAAACCTGCGCGGGACTGTTGACAGACCCTCTAGCTTTTAATATGACATGCAGCTTTTATCTTGGGCCCATTCTTCCTATTTAAGTTTATATGTAATTTATTTAATATTGCTCGTTTTTACATTTGCATTTTATGCAAATTATATTTGGGTTGTTAGAAAATTTGTGACTTTTGTGCCCTTTTGCACATTTCAAAATCAATTAAAACAGTTAACTTTTCTTGTAAATGCACTGTATTTTATAGCTTTTCAGCACACTAGTAAGCCTCAATAATGATTGTGTTAGTTGTACAATGCACAAATGATCAACCATGGACTATATACTATAGTTAATACTGGCGGTACTGTGGTGAATAGTGGGTGCTGGGGGCCCAACTCAAATTCTGCCCAAGGCCCCATAAAACTGTGGGCCAGTTCTGACTACTTTGAACACAGTTAAAGGCAAATTGATGACCTTATATTCATTCTACTGTAGCTCTGCTATAATTGCAAAGTAAAACTAGTTAAGCATTAGGACAAACTTATTACTGCATGAACAGCAGAACAGCCTGTATTCACTGACAGTGTTGCTCACAATTTACAAATGTGAATCCTCTCTTTCTACAGCATAAAAAGACACGATAGGAGAAAAGCATCTCTGGCGTATGACTAATGCAGGCTTGGGCACCATAAACACAAAACATGCATAAATACACACATGGCTGCTAATTCATCACTGTAAGTAAGGACTTTAAATTACACTTATTGTGCTGATAATGGAACGTTAGCCAGTGATTATGCCTGATTATGCACAGTATGGTTCTACAGTGGGTGCTGCATTTAAAGCTAGGCTCAAAATAGTGACTTTTTTTTCCTGACTCTATACTGCTGAAGTCCTACGCACACACACACAGAGCAGGTTTGAGGTTATATTTCACTCAAGTCGATGATGCTCACTATCCACAAGTGAAACAAAACTGACTGTAAGGAGGACAGTAAGAGTATGTTCACAAACTCCTGTTGAACTAGCAGCACATGAACTTGAAGAGATGTGCTGTTCTGTAGTAAATTGCTGCTCATTCTTTATCCAGTTTATTTTAGACACTTATGCATACAGCAAATTGCTCGGAATGAATACTAAATGCACTTCATGGGCAGGGGTTACAGTGGGCCAGAACAGCGTTCTAACACCTTCAGTTAAAGAGTGATTAAATCTGATAGGCAGGTTAATGCATATTACTACTGAATGAGTTCATTTTTCATGAGCCGCAGCTTGGCGTTCCAGTGATGGCATAAAGATACATGCTCAGTAATATGAAAATACTGACATCCCATGGCCTGCTTACACCTTTAATCCCATCTTTTTACCCTTCTCGTCCCTGTGACGCGTTCATGGTGCACATGCAAAGTTGCAGGAGTTTTGGGAAATGAATTACAAAAACACGAGTTGGAAGGTAAAGAGTTTTCTTCGTCATCTTTTGGCAGGTCCCTTTAAATGGGATTTATATTTCTGTGCTAACTCTATGCTGTAGGTAGGTTGTAACCAGGGGGATTTCACATGAGGTGTAGCAGCACAGTGTGAGGAAAAGAATTACTTCCAAATAAGCCACATAATAACTTGTTTTGTGAGTTCCAGTAGATTTTTTTCTTTGTGTGCAGATTCTGATCAGCATATCTTTGCTGCTAGTCTGATATTCTTCGTGGATTTAGCCAACTGAATTCAACAAAATATAACCAGATGGTATGCAAACTGTATGGCTGATTTCCAACCCCTACGCACAATAAAGCTAGTATAAAAGCTAGAATTCAGTGAGTGAAGCTAATCCGCTAACCTTAAATATAAATTGATGTCCTCTACCCTTAATGTAATCTAGTAACAGTACCCAGTCCAACACATCACTTTAAAATTTATTACAATACTACAAACTAACTAAACTTTAAGCCTGCACTAAAGTGCCTGGTATTTTCATGCAACCTTTGAATAACATAAAATAACATAAAATGCTTCAATTTGTTTTGCAAGACATTGTGCAAAAACATAATTCATAAACAAAACACCCTGTAAAGGAGATGCAGGATTATTGTAACACTTCTTATTTCAGCACTTACAACTCACATAATATTTGTCCACTCCAAGCATGTTTTTGACCTCTTCAACTGTATCACAGGAATAACATTTCTGAGAACCTCACCTGGTCTGCCAACACAGCAGCACTGGTAAATAAGAAAAAAAGGCCCAGCAGAGACTCCACTTCCTGTGAATTCTGTGGAGGAACCACCTAGAGGTGAAGCTGCAGGTGTCCTTCTACCAGGCCACCATAGAGCCAGTGCTGATGTACCGTGTGTCTGTCTGGTTCACTGCTTGCTCTGCTGCAGACAGGAGGGTTCTGCAGAGGGTCATCAGGACTGCTGAAAAGATCATCGGCTGCCCCCTGTCCTGCCTGGAGAACAGATCTCACTGCATTCGCAGAGCAAAGAGAATCTTGGCAGACCCCCCCTCACCCTGGTCAACACCTGTTCAACCTGCTGCCATTAGGGAAGAGACTCAGATCCCACAAAGGCAGGACAAACAGGCTGAGGAACAGTTTTTACCCCTGGGCTATCAGACTTTTGAACAGTATACAATAAAACACAACTATAGCTCACAGACCAATGTTTACTGTGAATATCTGGCATATTTATTTATTTCCCACAGCCCTGTGCTATATTAGTACATTCAATATATCTGGTACATAACTCTGTGCAATAACTGGCATTTGTGCAATATTGCAATATTTGTATATTTGTTACATTAATTTATTCCCCTGTAAGTCCTTTCTTTGATATACACTCCTGTACTTTAAAGATGAGCACCTATGCTTTGTTTCATGTACATGTATGAAATTTGGTACACATATGTAACTTGTCAAGAAGCACAGAAAATCCTCTTGGAGCGATGCCCTGCAATCTATGTTGTGAAACTGGTGAGTTTTGGTTGAAGGGCGTGGCCGTGGTGCCATGGAAAATTTCAATCATTCTCTTAATTGGCTCTCATTCACACATACATTATCCAATCTGGCCCAAACATCTACAGTAGGATAAAGGTCACATCCATATGATAATATTTAAGGTGTTAAAACCATCTCCACCCCCTTTTAGCCACTGTTTAACTAGCTGTAGCAGCATGGTCATTTGAAATTAGCGTAGATTAAATGCCTCACATTTTACTCTAGGATCTGAATGCTTTTTCAACAGTTTTACTGTTTCACATTCAAGGTCAGGGAGTACTGATTACAAGATTTTTAGGTTATCCCTTCTTAGTGAAAGTGATGCTGTTACATCTGTCCCTTTGCCCCTAAACTAAACTAAAAAATCAATAAGGACTTTATAGTTTTAGCTAGCAGACACATTTTGTGACAAACTGTGCAGAAACTGTTTGTGTTTGGTGATGCTTGTTGAGTAGTTTGAAAAGTTGCATTTGAAATCACCTTCCAATTGAAAAACATTGCTCGTTTATGCTCGGTCCTCTTCTGCTTAAGACGCTTAAGCACCAAGAAGGCAACTTTACATTTGCACCAGGAATATATCAAAGGGAAGAGAAGGAAAAAGGTAAGTGGGCTGTGTGTTGCAGTTATTTTCTTTTTATTGAGCATGTATCTCCATGCAGTCACTGGAAGCAATGCCAGGCTGCAGCACAGTAATATGCATTAATCTGCCTATTAGATTTAATCACTCATTAACTGAAGAACCCTGGTCATAACTACAAACCCTAAGCTGTAACATGACATAACATGCACCTCCCTAGAAATATAACTACATGTCACCTTGTCACAGCCCACATCTATTGTGACTGGCCTGGTCACTACTGTCCATTCCTCCTCTGCATTTCTGCCTGATTTTTTACCGCAGTTTTTGAATGGATCAGTGAGAGAATAATAGTCATGGCCTCAATATGAGGAATAATAACCATAGCATTAAGCAGATGTAAGCAAGCAAATAAACCAAAAAGACAAAAAAAGGGCCAAAACAAAACAAAACGAAAAAATCTGTCATGGCTGGCATCTCATACAAAACACCAGGGCACCACCACAAGGTAATTAACACATAATGCACCGTGCAAAAATGAATGCTGACATCAGCATTAACCACTTGCATAGGTTATATTGTAGGCTCCGCAGAGATTCACTGCAGAAGTCTAATTCAGCAGTTAGGGGCTGTCATCACGAATCTTCTGCCTCTATCCTGCCCTATCTCTAGCATCCTCTGTCACACCAGCCTTCTGCACACCTCCTTCACTACATCTTTCAAAATATCCAAAAAACATTCTTGGGCTTCCTCTTTTGAAGAAAGAACTGTTACACTTAATGGATAGCAAAAAGGCTACAAAACACACAAACAGATAGGTAAGTGATGCACAAGACCATCCACCATACCACCTAAATGTATATATTTTTGACATTTCTGTGTAGGAATTATGGGAATAATAATTATACACGATATATTATTATTATGTTACTATTTTTATAGAAATATTAACCACTTGTGATTAATATTTCTATATGATTTGTCCCTTAGGGAATGGAGTTTGGTGTTGCACTAGTTTAACTTTCTAGATAGCTGCCTTATAGCTATGGGGCAGATCCAAGTAAATTTTTCTTATGTTCTTCTTAATCATGTTTATTTATTTTTTTCTCCCCACACGAAATCAGTCACTGTCTTGCATTGTCTGTTGGGACCAGTAAATAAATCATAGACTACACAACGTAAACACTACCAAGCCTCCAAGTGCATTTCCTCCATCACCCAGCTAGTCCTTACACTCATTGCTTGGCCACTCACTTTCCCTACCATATAATAACACAGGTTTTTTAGAAAGGTGAGGGGAGAGCACAAAATTGCTTTCACAGAAAAAAATAAAGTCCACTTGGCCCTTTTCATAATTTCTTTTTCAGAGTATGTCGAGGAGAGGAAAGGACGGGAGAAGATGTGTAGGAGTAACAGCAGGGCATCAGGTGAAATGAGAGCTTTGTACTGTGCCAGTTAAACTCTCCTGTGTGATTCAGTTGGCTGTGCCAAAACAAACAACTCAGGAGTGGAGAACGAGAGGAAGAAGGTGGAGGGGGAGATGAGAGCATGACAGCATGGATGGATGAAGATGTGAGGGAGGAGAGATAGAATCATACTGGCAGAGAGTTCACGCGGAGAGCCGCAGAGAGAGAGGGCACTGCCAAGATGAGGCTCGGCAGCATGTTTGTGTGTGCAAAAGCATGTCCCCGAGTATATGAAGAACAGAGAGCACGTGTTTACACTTACAAATGTCCTGCATTCAAATAGCAGGTGTACAGTAACTATCACAAGTCCCACAAAAATATGATTAACGTTAATGTGTATATGAAAAATTGCATTAGACAGAAGCAAAACATGAGGAAAGCTGCTTTGAATTTGATATAAAACTGGGGAAGGCCAAATGGGCCAAACAAATTTACAAGATGCAACAAATCAGCTGGTTAAAAAAAAAAAAAGCACTGCATTCTCTCAGGATTTGTAGTAGATAATCCCCCTGTTTGTCATGTTAAATGATAACTTGGCTTAATTATAATTTGTCAATGCAAGGAAGGGAGGCCATCATTAGGCTGAAAAATCAAAGTAAACCTTTCAGAGAGATGGCAAAAACATCTTTAGTGGCCAAATTAGCAATCTGGTAAATTCTGACGATGAATGAATGCAACAGCCAGCTCAGTAGCACCAGTCCTGGAAGCCCATGGAAGACAACTGAAGTGTAAATTTATCCTTTGGTTAAGAACAACACCTTCACAACATCTAACCAGGTCAAGAACACAGTAGTGTGCAATCAAGAGACACTTACATGAATGTAAATAGAAAGGGTTTATCCATCCTCTGTTTTTACATGCTTATTTAGCCTGGAGCCCATCCTAGCTGATAATGGGGTGAAACATGTGACACACTCCTACCAGGTCATTGGATTAGCATGTATTGGCATGATATTCTAAATAAAGTGATGAATAAACACACACACACACACGCTAAATGTTTGTCTTTGCGTCATCTTCCCAGTGTTACTCTTCACAGCCATCATCACCCCTTGCTTTCTCCTTCAAATCCCTCAACAAACGTGCTAACTGTTCACAGGAGAGGAGGAATCAGACATGACAGACTGATAAGACCCGGGGTTGTGTTCCTCTTCTGTCCTCAGGGATAGCCACACAACAGTACTTATTGTGATGGGTTTATCTATTTGTTATCCCAGAAAGCACACATAACAGGCGCATAGTCACACCTACAGGCACATTCACATATATTTATCTCCACTCTTATCCAGAGAAGTTAATGTCTACATTTTCATCATGTCGGCTGTATGTTGGGGAGACTCAGACTCCCCATAGCAAAGACACATGAGCAGTGGAGAGTAAGAACAAAGAATCGGAGAGGGAGAGAAGGAGGAAAGGAGACATAGTGGGAACTGTGAGATAGAGTATTGACAAAGGTAAAAAGAAATAAATTGAAGGGAAAAAAATTTTTAGCACAGTGTGAAGTCCTTGTCTTACAACTACTGATGTTTTAACAAGCAATCCAATCATTCTGAATGAGTGTCACTGAACCAAATGGGCTCCACTGCAGGTTTATTACATATTTATATTAGGACTAGAACCAAACTGATAGATTTTTATATCTAATTTAGAAATAGCATCATCATATCCAATCCTGTGTCTGAAACAGTAAGGGTGATGCATAAAATATGAGTAACAAGAGAATACAATGATTTGCAAACATTTAAATCTATTTAATCACAAATAGTTCAGAGATATCTAAAATGTTGACACTGAAAAATAATATTAAAAATGTTAGAAAACCCAATGAAATATTTGCAAGCAGGGCATATTGTTTAAAAAAAAAGAAAAACATTATTGAATGGCCATGATTTTGGCCTTGATTCCTGCACATCTGTGAAAACCCCATAGATACTGACCAATATACAGTCATGTCTTTTAAAAGCTGACTAAAAAACTATTGTTTCCATATCATCAGCATGTGTGAGCACCTCTAATAGCAGAGGTTTTGGTAGTTTGTTGGTCTGGAGCATTCAGGTATGTGTTGACACAATGCCACAATCTTCCCAGGAGTGGATGTCCCAGCAAATCGCTCCCAACGTCAGACCGTGCAATGCTCAGAGAAACTGCAAAAAGCCCAAGCACTACATCTGACTCTAAAAGCCTCAGTTGGCATGTTAAATGTTAAGGATAATGACAGTACAATTAGAGAAAGACTGAACAAGTAGAGCTTGCCAGGAGAAAGGCTCTTGTCTCTAAAAAGAGAAGAAAATGACAGCTGAGGGCTGCAAAGTTTCATCTCAACAAACAGCCTATTTGGGACAATGTCCTTTGGGCAGATAAGACCAAAGTGAAGATGTCTAGCCACAGTGCACAGCACTACGACTGGTGAAAACCAAACACAGCTTATCAGTATAAACACCTCATACCAATTATCAAGCATAATAATGGAGATATGATGATTTGGGCTTATTTTGCAGTCACAGGACCTGGGTATCTTTCACTCATTGAGTTGACCATGAACTCCTCTATGCACCAAAGCGTTCTAGAGTCAAATGTGAAACCATCTGTCCGACAGCTAAAGCTTGGCTCAAAGTGCAGCATGCAGCAGGACATTGATTCCAAACACAGCATCAAATCTACAACAGAATGGCTGAAAAAGTGAAGAATCAGGGTGCTGCAATGGCCCAGTCAAAGTCCAGACCTCAACCTAATTGGTTGGACCTTTAGAAAGTTGTGCACAAAAAAATGCCTGCAAACCTCAAAGAACTGAAGCAATGTTGTAAAGAAAAGTGGGCCAAAGTTTCATGACAACAATGTGAAAGACTGATGCAGTCGTAAAGAAAAGTGAAAACTTTCTTTTTCACATGACCGTCCACAGCTTTTGGAGCAACATATGCTGCCAGACTGCTTTAACAGGAAATGTCTTGCTTGCTTCAGCAATGCCAAACCACATTACAACAATATGGCTTCATCTTAAACAAATCTGAGTTCTGTGCCCATTTGGGCCTGTCTGCAGTCCAGATCAGTCACTCAACAAAAACACTTGATGCACTATGAAATAAAAAATAAGGCAAACTAGGCCCCGAAGTGTTACTCAGCTGAAACCCCTTATTAAACAAGAACGGGAAAATATTTCACTTTTAATGTGCAGCGACTGCTCTTTTGCAGTTCTCAAACATTTACAGAGCTGTTAAAAGAAGAGGTGATGTAATATAGTGGTAAACACACTCCTGTTCCAACATTTCTGAAAAGTGGATCAAATTTAAAAAGAGCGTGTATTTAAAAATGTAAAAAAATATATCTGAATTTCAGCATTTGATATGTGTGTGTGTATTATGCACAGTAGTAGCTTTTTATCTGAGGGAAAGTATAAGTTTGTAAACATTAATATTATGACCATTTCTTAACATTTTGGATGTGTTTAAAAGTTTTATATCTGTGAATGATATATAATCAAACAGAGTATTTAATAAAGCAACAGATTAGACCTTGCATTTACTGCACTTTTGCACACACTGTCTTTGAGTTGGGGAAAAGTAGTATAGCATTTGTCTTGTGTAAAAGCACAAATTTCAGGACCCTGCGGTTCTCTTCTAATGACTGACTGGTCGGCAGTACGCAGGCAACACTCATTTCAAGTCCATAACACCCATATTATCCATTAAAACTGCTTATACTAGACACAAGTACCAGGGCCACGCTCAGTTCATATCAAGGGATCACACCCCTGCCAGTCAGACTGCAAACTGAAAGGTCAGTGGATCCAAAATGGCACTTGATATGCTCAGCTGCTCATATCCTCAGTGTAGGAGATAATGGCTTTTAAGAAAGGTGGGCAGTTGGAGTCGAAATGCCAGAATGGCATTCATAACCCTGTTTGGCTTTCTCATAAACCTGTCTCAGGCATCACCTTTCAGTTAGAGCCTTTCCGGAGTTACTGCAGCTAAAAGAGTGGTCATTATCGATTTCTTCTCTGACCCCTCTGACTGATAGGTGTCTGTCAGAGAGCAGATCTACAGTATGTACGAACTCATGCGTTGGTGAGAATACACTTCTTTTCTGCTGTCTGCATTGATATCTGTGGGGTGTGAATGTGAATCAATACTGCTCTTCTTTCTCCTCTAAAAAGAACAGTTACTGTATTATTAAGGGAAAAAAAAAAGTTAAAGGACAGAAAATGTCTTACACTGCCACACACAAACAGCCACCAGGTGACACGAATAAATCGCGCATGCCCATTTGCACACAAACAAGCCCCTGCTCTTACTCTAAAGTGTTCTGGTTAAAGTGAACACAGACACAATCACTTTTTTAGTTTTTAAAAGGTTTTAAGTCATAGATCAAATCGTCTTTATCGGGGCAATGTTGGCTTTTGTGCTTTGTTGTTCTCGTTTTTTTTTTTTTTGCAATACTCTTTCATTTCCACCCTCCACCAGCTGGTCTCCATTATCCTCTTAACATCTCTGTTTTGTGGAGAGACTGTAGGGATATGAGCCCTGCCCTGGGATCTCTCTGGAGACTTCAAGAAATGCACTGTGAGTTTGCGCCCATATGAGAGAAAGAGGTGTATTTGTGTGCCACCTTCTTTGCCTTCATCCTTTGTAAAAGTGCATGCGTGTCTTTGTATTCTCCTCTCTGCTCCTATTAATGTGTTTCTGAGTCTTTGCCTAGCTCCCCTGTCTCTTTCTATTGCCTCAGTTCTTCTCCTCTTTCTAACCACATATCCATCACATTACTTTGAGAACCTCCTCAGTTTCCCCCATCAGTATTGCCCCCAACATATTTAGGCCTTTCACCCTCTCACTGCCCACCTTTTCCCTCCTCGCTCTTATCTCCTGGTCTCAGAGGCCTTCTTTGCTTTATCTTTCTTCCTATTACGTCTCTCTACCTTCTCTTTGCACTCCTGGATCTCCTGCTCTATCAGTCTACTCTTTTCCCCTTCCCGCCTCTCTCTCATATCTGCTTTGCACACCTTTGCCTTGCACTCTCATATCAGTTGGTCTCAGTGGCCTCTCTCTCTCGCCATGCTCTATATCTGTCCGTCTATCCCGTGTCTCCATGACTCTTTCCTAGCATCGACAGTAATCTCTTTATGTTCTTATTAGTCCCATTATAATCTGCCCTTTAATCCATGCTAATTGCAATCTCTTCTTGCTCTGATCCTGATCCAAAGTTGTATTTGAAACATGCCCCACCCTCGCTGTCTATCCCTTTTGGTTTGATCTGCAAAGGGCTACAGTGCATACCAAAATATCAAATGTCTGTGATCTGCAGTTCCTTGTAAGTCGTAAGTCTTGGTTGAGTAAATGTGGGTGAAAGGAATATGCTCTGTCAACTGCCTTACTGTTTTTGACACTAGTAGTGATATTGGAGCACTGTAGGTCCCCTTTTTAAGTAAGAACACACAAAAAGCATGTGCAAGTGGTTGATGCAATACACATTCCTGCAAACAGTTTCTGTTTCACTGATCAACAGCTGGTCGTACTGCTAACACAAAAACACATGTAATGAAAGTTTTTGCCCTCAAGGACACACAATTAGAGAAGCCAGCCATTATATTAAATATTGTGTGAGTACTGCTAATGGATATATTCTGGTTTAAGTGCAGTGTGGAAATGAAACACACACACACACAAATATTTCTGTAACATCCTGTTTCTTTTAATGCTCTGCTGCAAAAAGAAAAACTAGAGAAAAACTCTAAATCCCTCATTTTGGTAATGGAGAGAGGAGGTTAAAGAGAAACAGCACGGAAATGAGTTTTACTGCTGCCTGCAGTGCAAGCAATGTCAGGAAAGACATCTCCGTTGTCTACATCAGAACACACAGCACACACCATTGTGGAAGAATAATGAGTAATTTCAACAGTTTTTACCTGAGAGCACCAGTAAAGGGATCCACCATGCTGACAGTTCTGAGGCTGAGCTGCCTTCCTGCACACAGTGCTCAGCACAACGTTATGCTCTAGTGAATTCACTCTGCATACTGGTGGACGCATCTACCTTATTCTTCACAGGTCATCGACCTGTGTATCCGTCCATTAAATGAAAATACCTTGTAAAGAGCAAAGACAGGGAGGAAGGTGAAATTAATATCAATGGTTGTACCTCTAATTGGCTTGTCTGCTTTATAAAGGACACAGGGCATACATAGATATTTCTCCAAAATATGCACCGTACACAAAAAGACAACTCTGGCTGCCATTGTAACTGAGAAAAACTATGCATGCCTGAGTGCCAGTAAGTATAATTTATATAGTGTCCCGTCATGTCAAGGCTGATGGACAGATAATTCTAATAATAAACTTTATCTCACTTTTCTTAACAAAGCTACAAAGTGTTTCACAGAACAATGTGAATAAAGCAAAGATTATGTGGCCACTGTTATATTTTTTAACATTTAATAATGCTGCTGTGTTGTCATACACCATGGCGTAACTTTTTATTGTTTATCTCTTGATTCCTGAAGGACAATGAAAGCCATGGTGTGTGACAACATCACAGCATTATTAAATGTTAAGAAATATAACAGTGGCCACATTGTTTTTGCTTTATTCACATAGAGTAAAAAAACAAATGTTGCAAAAGGAACTTTAAAAATATTTTTTAGACTTTAATGGACAAGGGGGTACACTTCAACTGGTCCTGACTGACACTTAAGTGCAATATAAAAAGAAGATTTTTTTTAATTGCCCCTCATGCAGATCGGTTTACCAACCAGCTGGCTGTTGCAGTATCAGCAAATGCCACAGTCCGGGTACAGCACACCACTGGCCACTTTTATCGAGAGGTGTACCAACAAGCCGACCATTTCAGGGTCGGCATGGGCCACTTTCAGCGAACAGCTGACTGTTACAGCATTGGCAAATTTTGGGAGCAACGTACCATTGGCCACTTTTACAAAAAGCAGTGTACTGACTGGCAGGCCGTTTCAAGCTTTGCCATAATCCATCCATCCTTTCTCTCAGGGTACACCTGTACAGGTTTCCAGCCTGTCACAGGGCCAACACAGAGAGACAACCATTCACACCCACATTTACACCTATGGGCAATTTAGAGTGACCAATTAACCTAACCCCAGTAAGTGCATGTCTTTGGACTGTGGGAGGAAACCCACGCAGACACAGGAAGAATATGCAAACTCCACAGAGAGAGGCCCAGGCCAAGGTGGATTTGAACCTGGTTGAGACCTTCTAGATGCCATTCTAGCTGTGAGGCAGCAGTCCTAACCACCACGCCACCATGCTGCCCGCTTTGCCATAATCAAAGTGGGAAAAAATAAAAGCATACATGACCTTGTGGGAGTCATTGCAAGACAAGAATTATCCAATTTTGTGTCAAAAATCATTTTCAGTTTATGATAAAACTGCTTGACATTTTTGGACAAAGACCTCAGCTTACTGCAGGCCAGGGTAGTAGAATTTCTTGGACCAATAACTAAAACATTGACTTTATCATCAAATTTTAGAAGAAGACATACAGCATTTTATATCACTTAGACAAGTAAATGGGACAAAGCCCTGGACAGGCTCCAGTATGTCCAGAATTCAGCTGCCAGGCTTCTAACCTGCACTAAGGTCTGGCAACACACCACCCCCACCCTTATCCGTCTTGGATAAGGGTGGGGGTGGTGTGTTGCGAGACTTCACTGGCTCCCAGTAAAGTCTCGCATTGTGTACAAGATCCTTCTCCTCACTTACAAATCCCTCATTGCTTTGGCCCCTCAGTATTTTAAGGCTCTCCTGAAGGAGAAGAAGAGAGCCTTTAGATCAGGAAATAAGGAGGAGCTGAGAGCCGTGCAGAAGGATCTGAGAAGGAAAATCAGGGATGGAAAAAACATCTACAGGAAGAAGATGGAGGACCAGCTACAGCAGAGCAACATCAGTGGGGTTTGGAGGAGTTTGAACTCAATTTCAGGCCACAAACCAAGCCCTAGGGTTGTGGGAGACTTAGAGTGGGTTAACAACCTGAACCAGTTCTTTAACAGGTTTGACCAGCCACCAACCCCTCCCCCAGCCCAGTCCCCCCTGCTGTCAGCCCCACCATCTTTAATGACTGCCAACCTTTCTTCTTCTTGGGACCTCACACCTCTCAGCTCTCAGCCATCACCCACCCCCTTCACTTCTGAGGACTCCATCTCACAACCCCCATCCCCCACCTCCATCTTGTCCCTCTCAACTCATCATGTGAGGAAGGAGCTACGTAAGATCAAGGTGCGAAAGGCTGCTGGTCCAGACGGCATCAGCTCCAGGCTCCTGAGGTGCTGCGCAGATCAGCTGTGTGGCATCATGGGATACATGTTCAACCTGAGCTTGAAGCTGGGGAAAGTACCACAACTGTGGAAGACCTCCTGTGTGGTACCGGTACCAAAGACCAAACATCCAAAGGATCTTAGCAGCTACAGGCCGGTAGCCCTGACATCGCATCTAATGAAGACCCTCGAGAGGCTGGTCCTCAACCATCTACGCCTCATGGTGTCGTCTTCGTTGGACCCGCTGCAGTTCGCCTACCGGCCTGGCATCGGGGTGGATGACGCCATCATCTACCTCCTGCACCGAGCTCTGACCCACCTGGAGAAACCTGGAAGCACTGTGAGGATCATGTTCTTTGATTTCTACAGTGCTTTTAACACCATCCAGCCAGGACTTCTGAGAGACAAGCTGGAACTGTCAGGAGTGGACCACCACATCTCTGAGTGGATACTGGACTACCTCACTGACCGCCCACAGTACGTGAGGACACAGTGCTGTGTCTCTGACAGGCTGGTCTGCAGTACGGGGGCCCCACAGGGAACTGTGCTGGCACCGTTCCTCTTCACCCTCTACACTGCAGACTTCTCCATCAACTCCCCACGCTGCCATCTGCAGAAGTTCTCTGACGACTCTGCCATAGTTGGCCTCATCACAGGTGAGGATGACTCAGAGTACAGACAGTGGACTCAGGACTTTGTGGACTGGTGCCAGCGGAACCACCTCCTGATCAACGCCGCTAAAACCAAGGAGCTGGTGGTGGATTTCCGCAGGCGCAGACCCACCACACGGACACCGGTGAACATCCAGGGAGTGGACATTGAGATAGTGGACTCTTATAAGTACCTGGGTGTTCACCTAAACAATAAACTGGACTGGACTCATAACACTGATGCTCTCTACAGGAAGGGTCAGAGCAGACTCTACCTGCTGAGAAGGCTGAGGTCTTTTGGAGTGCAGGGGACACTCCTGAAGACCTTCTATGACTCTGTGGTGGCATCAGCCATCTTCTATGCAGCAGTATGTTGGAGCAGCAGCTTGTCTACAGCTGAGAGGAAGAAGATAGACAAGCTCATCAGGAAAGCCAGCTCTGTCCTAGGATGTCCTCTCGACTCAGTGCAAGTGGTGGGAGACAGAAGGACTCTGACCAAAATAACATCACTGATGGACAAGGTCTCCCATCCCATGCATGAAACTGTTGCTGAGCTGGAGAGCTCCTTCAGTGACAGACTGCTGCATCCTAAATGCACAAAGGAGCGTTACCGCAGATCCTTCCTCCCAGCAGCTGTAAGACTTTATAACCATCACTGCTCCCAACAAAAACCACAATAGCCTACACAATGTAGGATAATATATAATATACTGTAAATAGTCCGGCCTGTTAAGGTTCAACACACAGGCACATCATGTACATTGTATATAGTGTTATTATTATTAGTAGTAGTATTAAGGTTAATATTGTTTGTTGATTTTATATATATTCTTTTCTTAATAGTGTGAATTATTATATCTTTATTTATATTTATAATAACTGCGGCTGCTGTTACACCCAAATTTCCCCTCTGTGGGACAATAAAGGCTGTTTCTTCTTCTTCTTCTTCTTCTTATTTGTCCAACCTCTTGCACCCATACAAACAGCCTCGGACACTACGGTCCTCAGCCATGGGTCTGCTCTTTGTCCCTCGCACCAACCTCCATACTTTTAGGGACAGAGCCTTCAGTGTGGCAGCCCCTACTCTCTGGAACTCTCTCCCTTCTCAGCTTCACTGAGAAGGGAGAGTGTCCATCACTTTCAAGAAACTGTTGAAAAATCACCTGTTCAAAAAGGCCTTCAGTTCATAGGGTTTCATCTCCAACAACTTATGAATACATTGTAGTTAATACTTTACATGTTTATGTTCTCATTCTCTTTTTTTTCCCTTCTTTGTTCAGCATCCTTGGGTTTCTTGAAAGGCGCTATAAAAAGTTATTATTATTATTATTATGGATTGTCAAGGCTACCGGACTAATTTGATAGAAGAGGGACATAAAACTGTATGTCATCTGCATAGCTGTAGTGAGTGAAATTATGACTATAAATGAGGTGGCTGAGAGGAAGCATGTATACTGAAAACAAAAGTGGGCCAAGGATAGAGCTTTGAGGAACACCATAACAAAAATGGGCAACTGAGGAGGCAGCATTAGCTATGACCACAGAAAAGGATCTGTTGGATAAGATTGTAAATGATGTAAAGCAGATCCCTTAATCCCAAGTCAGGTTTCAAGACTGTGCAAGAGACTAGAATGATAAAGGTGTGCACTTAAATCTACACAGTAAATCACTGCTAACCTTCATGAGGTCAGTTTCTGTGCTGTGGTAAGCTCTAAAACCTGACTATTCATAAAAGATATTTCCTAAGTTGAACATGACTTTCTCCAGAAACTCAAATAAAAATAACAGTTTAGAAATGGGTCTCTAATTATCAAGTAATTGGCGATCCAGATTAGGCTTTTTAGGGATGTGTCATGACAGATGTGTCATGAAGAAAATGGTCTGTGTGAAGACGCACTTGTTTTTCACTCCCCTCTTTTACTCACACCATCCATCTCCATGCATAACTGTCAGGCTCGTCATATGGATGGCGATACAGTGAACAACGCTCATAATTGCACAGGAGGATGAACGGGTTATAAACAACTCGACAGCAGAGAGCAAGCAGGAGAGAAAAAGTAAGTTAGAGACAGAGAGATGAGGTGAAAGGAGCACAGAGAAAAAAAATCAAGCACAGAAAAAAGACAGAAAACAATGACCCTAAAAAGAGAAAGTGAAATGCCACATTATGAGGACATGACAAGTGATAAGGGAGAAGCAAAGGATTGGTGGTGACAGAGGTATTGTTAAGAGAGCATATCTTTGCAGTCCGCTACTGACATACTGTTATATTTGAATAGAAAAAGAGAACTGCAGGAGTTGTGAGAAAACTCACAGTTAAGGTGTGATGATTCGTGTTATCCCTCAAGGTAAATTGTCACAGCTAAACTTCATCTCACCTCCTTAATTAGAAACTGTTTCATCAAGAAAGAAAAACAAACTGGGGAGGGGACAATCCATACTGTCATGTTATTTCAGCATATTTATTTTCAGACTAAAGACTTCATGTGGAAAAATTGTGGCCCTGATAATTATACAGCTTCATCAGCAAAAGACATGTTCCTTCAAGTGTAATCCCCATATTTTTCTTTAATGTCATGTGATTTATGTGATATCAGCATGTTGGTGTTGTTCCTACAGAACTGTAGTTAATGTTGCTCCAGGCCCATCATTGCAACTGAGTGCAGAGAAAAGATCACACTTGGGAGTTCAGCTTCAGGGCCTTCAGCAATGTCAAACGAGGTTTTATCTCTGATTTGAATGTGTAACATGGTGCCAGAGCAGACACAGAGATAACACCTCTAACACCCTTCTCTTCAAATGTTAATATTTTCTTAGAGGAATATATATATATATGTGTATATATATATATATATTCATCAGAGCACATGAGAAGCTGTTTAACATTCAGCTGTGGTGTTTGGCACTTGGTAAACACAAATTCACGGGGATTACGATTATGTAAAGCACAAAGACAAAATGGCATTTTTATAGCATTTTTTTGTGAAACAAGGACCTCACGTGACCAGCTGATGCTTTGCCGCTGTCTTCAGATACAATGTTGTTCAGTTTCTGTTTACTGTCAGTGTTCAGTTGAGTGTTTTGGGCACTGCAGACTGCTAAAAAAAAGTATCACCATAATTGATTTGGGGTTTCAGAAATAATTAATATCAAACTAATCCTCAGTTACAGACATAAATTACACAACAGTGTCACACATTACATTATATAAACTGATTGTGCTTAGCATGCATGCACTTGAACATACAAGCTGAAACACACACACACACACACACACACACACACACACACACACACACACACACACACACACACACACACACACACACACACACACACACACACACACACAGTATAATTCTACATTTCTTTTTTGTAGCTGTGGCACAAAACAATATAAAACTCTCTCTAGTGTCTGTCAGTTGTCAAAGAAGCTTTTGCTAGATTTTGGCTTTGTATTACTCATGAAGGGGATGTGTATCCTGCTGACAGCTGTTGTTCATCATTGCAAGACTTTGTTGTCAGAATCATGATGGATTTCAGGCTTTTATCCTTAAAGACTTTTTTTTTTCTTAAATTCTGACTCCCCCCTACTTCTTTTTCTTTTATGGTCCAGCTGTGCGGCTACCCAAACAACTGCTCCTCCATTTCCATTTTTTGTCTTACTCTCAAGAGGGATGATCAAACAATATACCTTTCAATTCACATGCAGGGCAAAATTTATTTCGCTGAAGAAAGAAGACTTTGAGAGACAGATGGAGAAATACGTGTTGTCAACAATCATAAAGAAGGGCCGATTCCTGTCTAGGTGTGGTTCACGCTCTCTTTTTCTCTTTATTGCTGTCAATACTTATTTAATCACTTAGAGGAGGTATGGAGAGTTAGCCTTGCATGAGCTTTTGTGTCTAACTGAAGACTACTAATGGTAAAAAAAACCCAAATTTTGGTGTGCAAGGCTCAGATACATATTATACACTGCTCAAAAAATTAAAGGAACACTTTGAAAACATCAGATTAAAATTAACACTGGCTATCTATACTGACTGGGCAATCTGTTAGGAATGAAAGGATACCAAATCGTTTGAAATGAAATTATCTACCTACAGGTGGCTGAATTCAAAGACACGCTGAAAATCAAAGTGAAAAAAAGATGCAGCAGGCTGGTCCATTTTGCTGAAATTTCATTGCAGCAACTCAAAACGGTACTCAGTAGTTTGTATGGCCCTCACATGCTTGTATGCATGCCCGACAATGTCGGGGCATGCTCCTAATGAGATGACAGCTGGTGTCCTGGGGAATCTCTTCCCAGATCTGAACCAGGAAATCACTGAACTCTTGGACAGTCTGAGGTGCATCCTGGCAGCTTTGGATAGACTGAAACATAATATCCCAGAGGTGTTCTATTGGATTCAGATCAGGCAAGCATGGGGGTCAGTTAATGGCATCAATTCCTGCATACTTCTCACCATATGAAGCTGGGCATTTTTGTGCACCAGGAGGAACCCAGGACCCACTGCATCAGTGTAGGGTCAGACAGTAGGTCTAAGGATTTCATCCCGATACCTAATGGCAGTCAGGGTGCTCTTGCCTAGGTCTGTGCATCCCACCATGGCTGTCTCTCCCCAGACCATCACTGACCCACCACCAAACTGGCATAATGTTTCCAGGTTTCTCCAGATATCTGTCACATGTGCTCAGGGTGAACCTGCTCTCATCTGTGAAAAACACAGGGCAACAATCATGGACCGGATGATTCTGATATTCTATGGCAAATGCCAACTGGCCTCCATGGTGCTGGGAAGTGAGCACTGGGCCCACTGGAGGACATCAGGCTCTCAGGCCACTCTCATGAAGTCTGTTTCTGATTGTTTGGTCAGAGACTTTCACACCAGTGGCCTGCTGGAGGTCATTTTGTAGCTCTGGCAGTGCTCATCCTATTGCTCTTTGAACAAAGGATCAGACACCGGTTCTCCTGACGGGTTAAGGACCTTCTACGGCCCTGTTCAGCTCTCCTAGAGTAACTGCCTGTCTCCTGGAATCTCCTCAATGTTCTTGATACTATGCTGGGAGACACAGCAAACCTTCTGGTAATGACACATGTTGATATGCCATCCTGGAGGAGTTGGACTACCTGTGCAGCCTCTGTAGGGTCCAGGTATCACCTCATGCTACCAGTAGTGACACTGACCCTAAAGTCAGAAAAGATTAGGAGGGAAAAAATACCAGTGGCCTGTTTGGGGGGTTGTCTCATTCTCATCACTGCACCTGTTGTTAATTTCAATAACCCCAAAGCAGCTCAAACAGATTAACAACCCCCCTCTGCTGCTTAACTGACCATATCAATATCTTAGAAGCTTAACTGACTTGATGCTATACTCTGATTAAAGTGTTCCTTTCATTTTTTTTTGAGCAGTGTAGTTGTGCTCAAAAAAAAGCACATTATGTTTGGAGGATTTCTTGCTCTGAGAATTTCTTGCAGGCATTTATTATGTTCTAAGACACTGGACAGCTTTGTGAAAAGGTGGTTTTGGTGGTTTTCGACAATATAGACATTTCAAAGGTATACATGGTGTCTTTCAAAGGAGAACAAAGAATAACCTCTGACATGCCTCACTCATCCAGCCGACTACATTCTTCTCCTCTGTTTCATTTCCACCCTGGTCTTTGTTTGCAGTCAATTCACAGGTGAAGAGGCTGACCTCAGCGGGCTGGCCACTAACCCGTTGGGTTTCTCCCTGAGCACACAATGAACTGGCAACCTTCTTTATCTACTTCTAGTTCTCTTCCACACTCAGTCTCTCTGCTCTCTCTCAGCTTCTTTCTCTTTCCCCTCTTTGGTATCCCCATATCCCCATCCCCTTTTCCCTTCTTTCCCTCACTGTCTCGATCTTAGGTTGAGTTATTGATTTCTGTAAAGGTTGAGTCCCGCTGCCACTGAGGGTATGACTTTTTTTTTTTTTTTTTTTTAAGATTTCACATTCTGTTTTTTTTTTTACTTGCTATATTTCTTTCTTGCTCTTTTCCAAACCTTCCCTTCCCTCCCTGGGAGGAACAATGTCAGGCAAAAAGTTCAAGACTTTGTCAGTCTACAAAAATTTGTTTGGTCCTGCATCTCCCATGTCAGTTTTATGCTGGACAGAACATACGGTTTGTCCTTCTAAAACATCTTACAGAACAGACATTCAGATGTATTTACACAGATATGCCTGAATTCCTGAAGAGGAAAACACAATCCCTTTAGAGATTGCTTGTTTTTTTTAACTTTAAATTATTAAAAAAATAGCCAGAGCACAACAAAAATCATATAATGCTGGAAGGATACATCCTGGACAGGTCATAAGTTCATCTCAGAAACTAAGACAGGCACAGGCACAGGATGGATGCGAACAGCTTATTCAACTGTTATCCAGAAGATACCTTATATCTTGAACTGATGTAAAGGCCTTTAGCATGATGCATGGCAATGGCAGCGATGTGTGACAGACATTAAAGTGGACCTCATATATGTTTACTCTTACCTTTTCATGTTTGTGTGCCGATAAGTTCTGATGAGCATCGCAACTCAGATTCAGAGTAACTTACAATATTTCCCTTTAGGTTTTGTAAAACCTTGTCACATAAATCTGCATATTAATGAGTTAAAAAAAAAACTGATCCAACTAAAACTGCTGAAACAGTGCTTGAAGACACCCGTATTATATTGATGTCAGCAGAATGTGTGCAGACTGAAACTGAAGTTAACCATAAATATTTATTATTACATTAATGGACATATGAATAAAATCAGCGATGGTAATATGGTTATGTTTAATACATCATGGTGATCACCTAAGTATATCAGATCAGCAGAAGTGCATCCTGGTTGAGATATTCCATGGCTTCATATTATTTTGCCTAATTTTTTTTTTTTTGCAGCACCTGCTTAAAAATCCAGATTTTGAGTCGACAGGAAATCACACCTTTAGTTGTTTGGGGTTATGATTTCTTTAAACATAAACAATTACATTCTGGCATCATAGCAATTTCAAATCACAGTAGTACATAGAAATAAAGATGGCTCACATAATTAAAGAAATGTTGTATTATATACAGTATATAAAAAAAGGAAACATCATATGGTTAGTAATTAATTGGATATGTTACATTTAGATGACAATTTATTTTAAGAAGTGTAGGACTATATCTCATCTCTATACTGAGTGCTCCTCACCTGCCCATCATTCCCTAATAACCTGTCCATGATGTCCTGGGAAACATGACCATATTAGTAATGAGGATGTGGCTGACAGGTGAGGCTGCACCTGGCTTCAGGAAGCTCATTACAGAGTCTTAATGATGCGCTGTGTTTCATAATTAGGAAACTTCTCAGCTGTCTGTCCAGTCTCCCTATTTGGTTGCAGCGTTGGCTGGGGGCAGCGTGAGCGCTTTGGTTTGGTTTGACAGCTCGGATACACAGACTGTCTGCGAGATCTGTGGAGCACTCATTGGATGAGCCAGTTGAAGGTTGTGCAGGAGTTTTCAGGGCATATACAGGATCATGATAAGATATAAGAAGGAGTGATTTAAAGGCTGAGAGCTGGAAAGTTTGAATTTTTTTAATAAGTACATATATTTTCCGTATTTATTGAACTTTAAATTTTTCCCATAATTTGTGCAATGCTGTTTGGCCTAGAGGTAGCTTTCATTAATCATGTAATTGTGGATATGCAAGTGTGTATTTGTATGCCTGTGTGTATCTGTGTGTACGTGCACAGGGCTGTGCTTGCCAAAGCTGTTATATTTATACTTGTTAATAAGAACCAGAACAGCAATTAAGTTTTTATAGTACAAAAATTGTATTTGAATACAGTAATTTTGACAGTAGTGCCAGCAGCACTTGGGTTTATTTACTCAAAACAGGATTCCATGTTTGCTTGTTGGTTGTTAGGACTAACCACAACATTATGATAGAAATTTTGTGTGACATGGTCAAATCATCCAGAATGAGCTCAGCAGAATCAGAGCTCTTACAGCAACACAGGTGGAAATGCGCAGGGATCCACCTTTCTAAAAGCCAGTTTGATAACGAGGTGCGTTTACACAAAAACAAGTCATTGGGGTGCGTTGTACATTCATCTTCATGTGGCATTTTCTGAATGCATGACAAAATATTTTTGTGGCTGGCCCTCAGTGGGACAGATAACATGCAGTGCCACTTAAAAAAGGTAAACCCTGGCAGTAACCCCCCCGGAAAAAAACACGCCAAATTGTTTCCTAATTGGAAAATTAGGAACACAAGGAATCACAGGTAGAAGATGAGCCTGGTATGCTGTTATTTCTTTTGACCATCCAACAATCCCATATAGTGCTTTATAAAAATTTGACTTTTTGAAGGTTTCTCTGAATTTTTATTGGCCATGAGATGGAGCGCTTGTTTCTGTTACTCCATGTCATAGACATTAAATTATTGGCGTTTTGCTCCAAGTGGGTTACAATAATGTCCTGAACAATAACAAGATTTGGGCTTTAGATTGTGGCTTTTTTTATATTTAAGTGTACTTTGAGGGTCTGTAATGCATTAACATTTGATGGTATTAAGGTAACATTTTGCCAGGCTTCATCAACTACAGTAATGTTATTATACAAAGGAACAATAATAATAATAATAAAATAAATAAATACAAATAAAAAAACACACCTGACCCTGATTCTGACAGGATCAGGTGGATATTGTTTTCTACTGATCTTACATGGACTAGCCCAACAATACAATAACATAGTAGTCGCAGCAGCAGGGCTGTAACTGCTACGCATGAATGCCTGGTGATCGGTAGTTAAAGTACAGTCTATATCAGGGGTGGCAATTTGTTGTGGAGGGCTGCAACAATAAATTAAACTCAATTCCACTTAATGTTTTTATCTCTTTTTGAACTGTTTATAAACTGGTATTAGCAGATGTTACAATTAGGGAATGAAACTGTGGAATAAACACCAACATTTTATCATATTTAAATAACATTCCCCTTGAACAAATCACTCCCCGTCGTTGTGCCTTTCATTTACAAAGATGAGTAACTGGGTCTTTATCACAGCTCAAAATTGTCTGCTTTGTTTTTCAACTGAAGCTCCAGGTTTCCTGCAATATACTTGATCCATTTTATTACAGTTCACCTGGAGAGCGGCACATTCTCAATCTTTTTGAAAACACTACATTCATCTTTTGGGGCGAGCAAACTTACATTTCTTGTAAACGCTGGTTCCAACGCACACAGTGATGCTGCATTTGCTTGCACACATGCACATTTATAAAAAACTAAACAAAACAATATAAACCAGTCACTTTTAAAATAAAAGCAACAAAGTTGCATTATGATTTCCCACAAAATTGCAAAAAACAATAAGCCATTCTCTGATAGAGAGCTTTACAAAGGGTATTTTGTGGCTGAAATGGGACAATCTACATGTATGTAAATTTCCCATTGACCTCACGCAGGCCGGTCAGGGACAAAGAAAGGGATGGATATGTCCCGGGAGCCATACACTGCCCAGGTCTGGTCTATGTTTATCTATTATAATGCTCAAGACTGAAAAGCATATGTGTTTATATTATATTCATTTTTAAATCACCTGAAAGTAGCAGGTATGCAGTGCATTAAGTGAAAGGTGTGTGTGTGTGTGTGTGTGTGTGCGTTTGTGAGTGAAAGACAGAGAGAGTGAAGCTGCACCAGTTAATGAGGGCCAGAATGAGTGAGTCCAAGTTTGCAGGTCCTGCGGAGGAGAGCAAATGATGAATACACTTCAATCATTTTGAGGGGGGCCTTCATCATTTGTTGAAGCTGTCAAACAGTTATCAGGGCTCACTGTAGGCAGCTGGAGAGAAGGCCTGGTCCATAATTGAAAATTGAGTTTAGAAATGTCACATGTATCCGTCCATCTAAATTTCAAACCGGGAGATCCCTGTGGGCGCACAGCATGTAGAGACCTGACAGTACCTATCAATCCAAAGTTCAACATTTTTGTCAATAGAGAATCACCAGTAGGAGATTTGTTCATTTTTAACAAGGGGCATGTTGGCCAGTTTCAGTATGAGGATATGCCTCAGGCTGATTTCAGTACTTTACTAATATCTCATTCTTTGAAAGAATCATTTTTGCTTCTCTATTTTTTTTTTAACTTACTGTGTAATTGAATTACAAATTAAACATGCGGCTGGCATTTTGCAGCATGCTCCCTTATTTGCTCACAAGTTCAAACCTGCTGCAGCATCTTTCAAATCCTTCAGTCAGTCTTTGATTGCTACTTTTA
Source organism: Archocentrus centrarchus (assembly GCF_007364275.1). Lineage (NCBI taxonomy): Eukaryota > Metazoa > Chordata > Actinopteri > Cichliformes > Cichlidae > Archocentrus > Archocentrus centrarchus. The sequence continues at coordinate 29,121,819 of NC_044365.1, forward strand.
AAACCCAAAGACAAAGGCTTTAACCTTTAAATCACCAGCTGAGTAACCTTTACATTCTTTGCCGCAGAACAAGGCTGCCGATTTAACCAGTCTCACCAACTTGAGACACCGACTGAGCCTTATCAGAAATAGAAAGAAAATAAATCAAAGACATGGCTGGACCTAAGCTTTCTTTTCCAAAATCCGCAGTGAATTTACTCTCTAGTATAAGTGTTCACCTTTACATCCAAGGTCTAACTCCTCCACAGTGGTTTCTAAGTGAGAGAAATAGAACGCTAATCTATTCTGGTGTAATCATGCTTTGACCTGGTTAATGGAGGCAGCATACCCCAGGGCAAGATGTAATCAGGAAGACAGTTAATAAAATGAACAAGACCGCTTTACTGATCTTACTAATGTCCCTGACCTTCCCCCAGGGACAGCACTTACACATATGCAAGCTCACACGTACGTGCCTTAATGTTAGGTATTCATCCAAGGCAATCTTGGTCACTTGATTAATGCAAACACATAGATAAACAGGGACACAGCTTGTTGCAAACATAAATTCACCATTCAACAGTTCAGACTCTGAGTTCAGAGTCTGTGTGTGTGTTTGTGTGTGTGTGTGTGTGGGTGTGTGTTTCGTTTACAGCTGGGGGAGAACTGCCTTTACCTGAGGTTGTACATATCAACTCCACAGAATAGTCACGACTCCATAAAAAGCTGTCAGTTAAACTCTGACTTAACAATGGCAATGACTAAGAAAGCAAGCAAACCTGTCACTTAACCATGCTCCTGTCAACACAGATCTATAGGTAAAGGAGAAGCAGTGACAAAAATAAGACTGCTATGTTAAGAATAAAAAAAAAACAAACAAATAAAACAAAACATGTCAAAAATGTGTCTGTTTATGACCCTTTATGGAATTTACACTGAGTTTGTACTGTCGTGGTTTCAGTATATACACTTATTACTGTCTGTCAGCTCAGCTATAACCTCCACACCCATACATGCTCCCAGTTATCGACTCTGACTTTCTGGTTGACAGTCTTTATTTCTGGTGTCTTCTTTTTTGGTCTTACACTCTTACTTTGATTTATTGCTATTACACATCAGTTGTTTGTGTAAAAAATTTTTTCTCTTTATTTTGTTGCTGTGGTCTGTACTTCTTTGAAGCTACAGGATTAAATTTCTTGGTTTCCTGGAGACAGTATTCCAGTGTAGACAATATCTCCAGCCTCACTCAGAAAGTGTGGAGGAATCCAGTGCATTTCTCAGTACAAGGATATAATTTGTTACATTTTTTACAATTTTATTTTAATGTTGTGTTAACAAAAAAATGGCTTTGATTAGGTTTATTTGAAATATTCCATCTGTTAAAATGATGCTGACTTACAACAGCACTAAAATGTTCAGAAATTGTAAAAGAGTTGTCTTCTACTTACTTACAGTTTTATGATGGTTGCACATGTGCTGATTTAAATTGTAAAGTTTGCTTTGGCAGATCAGTATACACTCACCAGACATTTTGTTCGGTACAACCATTCAACTGCTCCTTAATGCAAATATCTAATCAGCCAATCACATGGCAGCAACCCAATGCATTTAGGTACATATAAATGGTCAAGAAGACCTGCTGGAGTTCAGCTTGAGCATCAGAATGGGGTAGAAAGGTGATTAAAGTGACTCTGAACATGGCATGGTTCTTGGTGCCAGATGGGCTGGTCTGAGTATTTCAGAAACTGCTGATCTACTGGGATCTATGGTTTACAGAGAATGGTCCAAAAAAGAAAAAAGTATCCAGGCAGCGGCAGTTCTCTGGGCAAAAATGCCTTGTTGACACCAGACATCAGAGGAGAATGGCCAGGTTGCATCGAGATGATAGGAAGGCAACAGTAACTCAAATAACCACTTGTTACAAAAAAAGGCATGCAGAAGAGTGTCTGTGAATGCACGACAACAGCAGGTGACCCCACAATTACGGTCAGCTAAAAACATTAAACTGAAGCTACACTTCACACAGTCTCACCAAAATTGGACAACAGGAGTTTGGAAAAATGATGCCTAGTCTCGATTTCTGCTGTGACATTCGGAATGTAGGGTCAGAATCTGGCGTTAACAACATGAAAACACGGATCCATCTGGCCTTGTATTGATGGGTCGGGCTGGTGCTGATGGTATATGTGTGGGGGACATTTTCCTGGCACATTTTGGGCCCCTTAGTACCAGTTGAGCATTGTTTAAATGCCATAGCCTACCTGAGTATTGCTACATATCTCTCTCTTTATGATCACAGTGTATCATCTTCTCATGGCTGCTTCTAGCAGAATAATACGCCATGTCACGAAGTTCAAATCTGAAACTGGTATCTTGAACATGACAGTGAGTTCATTGTATCCACATGGCTGCCACAGTCACCAGCTCTCAGTAAAATAGAGGACCTTTAATATGTGACAGGGAATTTGCATCATGGGTGTGCAGTTAACAAATCTGCAGCAACTCTGTGATGTTATGATGTCAATATGGACCAAAATCTCTGAGGCATTTTTCCAGCACCTTGTTGAATCGATACCAGGAAGAATTAAGGCAGTTTTGAAAGCAAAAAGGGGTCCAACCCGGTACGAGCAGTGTAACTAATAAAGTGTCTGGTGAATGAATATTTTGTACTGTTGATAGGCACTTTGAAAAATGAAAACCATAGATGACATGCAGTTCCATTTCTAAGCGCATAAGCTGAACCTCACTGTGATGATAAACCAATGTCACTCTTTAATCATGGCTTCATAGTGTTAGCAGGTTAGGGGCAGCCTCAGCTCTCCCCTTGTGTGGGATGTACTTCAGCCATTTGGTGGATTACAGCAATGTATCAAGACGCTTGCAGCAAAATGAAAATGTAATTCTCTGAGCGCTTGAGGGAAATACAAGATGAGTGGAATGATCTCTCATTGGAACATGATCACTGGCTGCTAAAAGTAAGTTCTGTCCTGTCCTGGAGCTCCGACATTCCCAAATGAAAAACCCATAGTCATAATTCCTACGGGTCATTCCAGGGATATCACTTCCACATATTATGGCTGGTGAGTGATAGGTTCTATTCGGCGTGCAAGGGGTCTCCTTGGAGTGTGGAAGCATTGTTGTGAAAGTAATATAACATCTTTTAATCAAGGAATACATGCATGAATGCATGTACAGGCGCAGCAAAATGAATGGAGTCATGATATTGACATCAGGGCACAAAGCTGACAGTGATCGAGTTAAACACTATTGGCAGTGCAAATGGTTATTGACATGAAACTCCTGAGTGTCAGTGTGTGTAAAAGCTGCCAGTAATGGAGAATAAAAATGGAGTTAATTAACTAAAAATAATTAGCTGAATAAGCTGTCCATGAATCATCAATAAACAACAGGTAACTGATAGCGGTACAGTTTAGTAGTGGAAGCCATTACCCTATGGAGACTTAAACTAATGGTTGGCTGAGATTACAGCCTAATGTCCTGCATTTCTACCTGTGCTTTCCTCAAATGTTAAACATTAATATATGCAAAATTAGGTTACGTATTATTATGTATATTCTGCAATGTATTACAAAGGAGGATTCCAGTATTCCATATTCAAGCATTACTTTACTTCTTTATTTCAAGGCTTCTGTTTTATTCCAGTGATTGAAAGCATGATCTGGATTACTGATCTTAGTGACAGCCTCTAGATAAATAAGAGTGTGCTAAATACTTAACTATGAAATTTTAATTTGATTTGCATTTTATTGCCACCTGCAAGAAAACACACTGGGACTAATTTTGCTGCAATATGACAGCAATCTGCATGCATAAAGATGTAGAAATGAACACACACACACACACACACACACACACACACACACACACACACACACACACACACACACACACACACACACACACACACGCAGTGGTGTGGAAAAAAATTTGCCCTCTTGTTGATCTTTTTTTGTTGCATATTTGTCACACATTTGTTTGTTTCATCAAACAATTTTTAATTTTAACCTGAATAAATATAGAATGTTTTTAAATCAGAGGTCCCCAAACCCCGGGCCGCGGACCGGTACCGGACCGTGGGACATTTGGTACTGGGCCTCACTTAAAGAATAAATAACTTAGATTATTTGCGTTTTACTTATTATCTGAGTCTGAACGATGTTTTCATTTTGAAAAATGGGCGGATTCTCTTCGTTACTTCCCTCTATGACTTCCTCTTGACGTATCAAGACGTTTCTACTCAGGTGATACTCCCCGCTAAAATTAAACCCAGAAGCTTCGTGCCTGTCTAATGAAATCGGTTGGTTGACCTACAAAATGCTTTATTAAATTTTTGAGTGCTCAAAAAGATTAGAAAAGAACTAGTCCGTTTACCATTTTTATTTATCGGCACTGGGGATAACAGTGAGGTGGGCCCATCACGCTGACTCTCTCCAGCTCTGGACACCGCGGCTCTGCAGCCACTCTTCATGTGAAATTGGCCGAACCCAGCCAAACCACATGCCAGCAAAAATGAGTAGCAGAGAAACAAGCTCGGGGCTCAAACTGATTCAGCTTATGGTGAGTTGTATTTTTCATGCGCTTTATACAGTAAAAATCGCCTAAGTCGAAGTCACATAAATCGGGTTTTCGCTCTAGTCGGATGGGATCTTTAGGTCCTGGTTTTTCCTAACATTAATTCCAATAAAATCATCACCTCAATCAGTGGGATTGAGGTGATGATTGTAATAAATTTCCAGTTAAATGTGATCGCATAAGCCGGATGAAGAGTTTAGCTAAAACCCTCCTCAGCTCCCGTCCGCCCACTTCCAAGCATCGCCTCGTTCATGCACAGCTACACACACTAACAATGCCTGGAGACGCTTTAGTGTCTGTATCAGTTCATTTCAACGGAGACAATCATGGCGAGCATAAGCTACAGACTCGCACTTACGACCAAAATATCAGATTATAAAATTTGCAGAAGCAAATCCAGAGATGAAGCAGAAGCAATTGCAGCGAAATTCGATATTAGACCCCAAACTGGGCCATTTGAATCAGACTGAGGCGATTTCTACAGTATTTGCTTTTGCAGTGTATCTTATTTTGAAGGCACGTTACCGGAGCTAACAGCTGACTAGGGAGCGCTGTGGGCAGAGAGCGTGTTATTCAAGTTGTGGCGGGATGTTATGGTCGTATCATTTATTTTGACGTATTTATCCCTTAAAGGCCGGTCCGTGGAAGTATTTTCTAACACTAAACCGGTCCGCGGCTCAAAAAACGTTAGGGACCACTGTTTTAAATGATGATCATTTCTAAAGGGAAAAAAAAAAAAACATCCAAACCTACAGGGCCCTATGTGAAAAAGTATTTCTCCCTCTTGTTAAATCACGAATTAACACAGATTAACTACCTTTTTTTTTTTTTTTTTTGGAAAGCTGAGTTCAATTTTCACTACCCACACCCAGGCCTGATTACTGCCAGACCTGCTGAACCAAGAAATCACTTAATTAGATCCTGCATGACTAAGTGAAGCAGGCTAAAAGATCTCAAAAAGCAATACATCATGCTATTATCTAAAGAAACTCAAGAACAGAACAGACACAAAGTCACTGACATCTATCAGTCTGAAAGGGTTACACAGTGAGTTCTAAGGGACTTCAGTAAACCACAGTAAGAACCATTATCTACAAATGGAGAAAATATTCTGTGGAGTAATGAGACAATAATTGAACTTTTTTAAAGTTTAGAGTCCCATAAAACACATTTCATAAAAAGAACATCATACCAACAGTCAAACATGGTGGTGAGAGTGTGATGGTCTGGGGCTGCTTTGCTGCTTCAGGACCTAAACGACTTGCTGTAACTGATGAAAACCCTGAAGGAATGTTGGGCCATCAGTTCATGACCTGAAACTCGAGCACCTGGGTTATGCAGCAGGACAATGATCCGAAACACACCAGCGAGCCCACCTCTGAATGGCTCAAAAAAAACAAAAAACCCAAAAAACAAAACAAAATGAAGGTTTTGGAGTGGCCTAGTCAAAGTCTGGACTTAAATCTGATTGAGATGTTTTGCCATGAATTTAAACAGGCCGTTCATGCTCGGAAATCCTCCAACGTGGCTGAATTAAAACAATTCTGCAAAAGAAGAGTGGGCCAAAATTCCTCCACAGGTGAAAGACTCACTGCCAGTTAGAAATCAAGAAAGGGGCAGATCATTTTTCACAGCACTGCACATGCGCTGCTGATAAAATACAGAAATATTAATTTACATACACTGAGAGTGTTGTGTGAGAGACCGAATAGTGACAAGCCAAGGTGATGGACTGTCATGACCTTCACAACTGCTGGCAGTAAACAGTGAACAGGAATGATATCAGAGAGAGAGGAAGAGAGCAGGACAGAGCATGCAGTGTGAGGAAAAAAATATATAAATAAAGAGTAACAATAAACTACATTATACAGCAGATTTGTTACTAATAAGGCACAGCATAACACGCAAGTGCTGCGCCTTGTATTTAGACTCTGTGGTAACTTCTTTTTATAATCTCCACACTAATGAGGCCTTGTAATTTCAGCTGAGAGTACATTAGAAAGAATCCCAGAAACAGAGGAACAAAAAAAAGGGAAAAAAAAGAGAAAATCTTAAACCTTTGATGCAGATCCTTATTATCTAAATGTGTTTCTCTCTTTCTCCCTCTTGACCTCTATATCTTCCTTTTTCTCTTTGTTTCACTGCCCTGTTGTTATGTAGGGAGCAAGGACGAGAGAGAAAGAAATGATGTATCACAATGGGGAACACCTACAAACACTAGATTTCTGTCTCTGTCTTAGACTTGCTCTGCTTTCAGCATTTCTTTCTTTGCTCCTCAGTCTGATTAGAATTCTTAGCCTTTGTTTTTTTCCATACATGACTTCACTCCTTGTTTTTTTACTTTCTTTCTCCCACCTTCATTCTATTCTCGTTCTTCCTCTGCAGTCCAGCTGACAGCATGAAACATGACCTCTCACTTTGCCTTGGTTTTTAAGGAACACACACATACAAATGCACACACTCACACACACACCTTCACATACCACCCAAATCCCAAATGCTATTTCCAACTGCTTTGGAGCTGGGGGAAGACAGGGGCTTATTGAGATGAAGCATGAGGCCTTGGGGGTGACAACGTGGGCATGATTGTCTGCTCTGCTGGCATCGTCTTCCTTGAAATGCCGCAGAAACTAAACCCCACTAGAAACCAGAGCTAGCCATAGGAGATAAAAATGAGAGCACCATTTCAATTCTCTGCATTATGCCATTCATCACAGGCCTCTAATGACAAACTGTGCAGTTAAGCTATCATTGGCAAGAAGAAATAGGAATTCTTAAATCAAATCTATCTAAAAAAAACCGTAAGGTCCTGGTCAGCCCGACTCATATCATGACTGCAATAATGCCTTACAATACATCTGACGCCATCAAGAGCGTTTTGTCCTCTCCTGCTTAGTATAAATTCTGACTGCCCTCAAATTAATGATCAGTGAAATCTGTGGAAATCATTCAGCATTGCTAAATCAAAGGGAAGGTTATAAGTATAAAATGATGAAAGCCATTCAAAAAGCTGGCTTTGATGAGGAGTTGAAAGCTTCGACTGACAGCAGTAAATGTTTCTCTGGCCTTTTTTTGTGCACCACGGTCAAATGTTTCCTGAAGTAGCACTGTGGGGCACTGGCTGCACTCGTGACTGCTGGTGACTGATCTAATTCATGGATGTGTGAGAGGCACATGTTAATGTGTTTTTATACGTATAAGTCCTAATGGATTTAACAATCAATTGTAGGAATATAAGAAGTGACAGAAACATGTAACTAAGTAGAAACAAGTTCCATTTGTCTGCATAATTTTTCCACTATTATTATAACCGGTAAAATGGATATTATGCATGACAGACATACCAAAGTGCCCCATTAGGCCAATTAGTGCACTTTTTTTTAAAATACACAAGACAGTTCCAATTAATGTGCATGCAACCTTCTAAAAACCAGTCCTTTGATGTGACCATTTTAGAATTGCTAAGGTAGAAAATTCTCCCCTTACCTCCAGACTACCCATAGCACCTTTAATAGTGTCTCCTAAAGCTGAACAATCAAGTTTTGTGAAAGAGACACTCAGCCGTACCATCTAATGCATAGGTCAAACAAGAAATATTTATATAAGGCAACACATTTTAAGAAAATCTCTAAATTTTTATTTAATCCAGATGAAATACTAATGACAAAAACAGACAAAGAGCAAAGCTTGGTTTTGAATGACGCCCTTGAAACACGGAGAAAGGCAGGTTGAAATCAGCAGATACGGGAGGGCTGAGCAACAAAGTGAATTCCACCGTTGGCGTTTACAATAGTCATGCTACGTTATGTGATCCTGTTAGCTTGCCTGAGTTATTGTACTGGAAACATTGTGGGGTGGTAAGCACTGAAGAGGCAGTAGTAGGCTTTCAGAGGCACAGGGATAGAAGACTAAATGACAGATGATACACAGATTTAAACACCACAGGATGGCCCAAGGCAAGCTGGGAGACACAGACTAGTACCCTTTTACGGTAACACAGACACTACTACTGCATACTCAAACAGATCAACTCTGGGGGACTCTTATATTAGGCATGCACACATGCTGCTGTACAAGCTCACACACTCAGACATACTTGCTGTGCTTCATTTCAGGGGCTGCTTCTTTTGCAAATCTGCATTCCAAGAACACATCACAAGTGGCTCACAGGGCCATACTATTTTAAAGGTTTGTTCACATGCAGCCTTTTGTTATCCACCAATTTTGGGGGACGCCAGCCATAGCATCCCTTTTGCGCCACACCTTCTAGCTTGGTTTCTGACTCAGCAAGTTGAAGACTGCTCTGATTAGTTCTGTCTACATGGGAAACTTGCAATTAAGTTAAGCAAGTTGTCATTTAGCAAAGAGATGCACTTGCATGCTCCAGTCTGCAGTCCTCTCAAGGCCACGCCGTGATATGCCATGTCCTTTGAAGGAGTTGGCCCAGAAAATGAGACTCTGCTAACATCCTATCTATATTTGCATGCACAGAGGTGCCTCAATCATGCTGGGAATCTAATCTCAGTTTACAGCCCACCATGGTATGAGTCTTCCAGTGCACACTGAAAATGGATTATGATAATTCTATAAATGCCTTGGAAGGAGTAGTCTGTTGGAGTCTTGCAGAAACATCAGTAGCCTCCCTTGTTACCTCCTGCAGAGGCGCACTGCATGAGTTACCAATGGAGAAATCTAATAACATATACTTTTGCACAGCCTTTCATGTTCCTTGTCTTCCCCTGCTTCTGTTTTCTGCACTGTCAATCTATCTTATTCTTCCCTTTCTTGTTTGAATCTTCCAACTGCTTTTGTCTTTGGGCGACTCTTTATAAAGCAAACAAATCCACATGGACACAGCTAGAGCACCTTTTTGAAATGGATGAAAGCTTAGTGACAACATCAAGTCCTGTTATGGTGCCTCTTGTAAGTGTGCAATGTTGCTGACAACAAGGACAATAAAAAAAGCCATGGCTTCACATTGAAGCAGAACGGATGGAGTGCGACACGGCATCTTGGAGTCTCTGGCTGTAATATTTCTCACTGTGTTGTGATGGTGTGCTATTTTCCACCCCACAAGTCACAAAAACTGCCATGTACAAAGCAATACACTCGCTTAGTGAGAAGTTGAAGGACCCTACTCAAATTACAATAAAACTAAAAGTAACAGCATATAAAGAAAATAACCTCAGTCATTTTCCTCAGTTTCTTCAGTTCCTGCAGTTGTGAATGGCTGAATCTGTGCAAGGAATGGGTGCTCCAATTGTAAGGCAATGACAGAGACAATGAGGCAGTGAAACACAAATGGAGATAGGAAAAAAAAATGTAGGGAAAGGGAAACATAAACAAGAGAAATCAATAGACACAGTAGGAAGAGGCTCTTATTGCAAGAAAAACTTTATTGTTGTCATTCAGTGCTTTTCCTTTTACCATGAAAGTGCTAAAAAATGGCTGAATGTATTTAGTTAGCATGACTGCTACATGACCAAATATACAGTAAACGGTGATCAAAATATGCAGTGTCTGCAATCTCTGAATACCTCGACTCTGCTGTTTAACCACCGCAAATATTTTTCCAAGTTAATAATAAGCCCTTTTATCAAACATGCTACAAGGAATGCTTAAGTTATGATAGCACAGTGGTGACTGGTATGCTTTTCCTGATTATTTTAGGGACTGCAGTTCAAGGACTGTAGAGCACCTGTGCGTGGTGTACATGAACCTGGGGTCATTGCAGGGATCTTTTTTAATTTATGACCAAACTTTGCAACTTTGTCTGTATTAAACATCATGAATTGCTTGGTATTGCATCCTCTTCTCTTTCTCTCCTCTCTTGCTTGTTGAACACATTGAATGTTATCAATTCAGCACCTTTATGGTCCGACGTGGGTTCCTCAGCGTATCCTCTGAGGAAGTAATTTGGACATCAAGTGGTAAGCACCCTTATTGGACTCCCAATTTATGAACTGTGCTGTTGGGTTTGGTTGACACAGGCCTATATATCTACAGGAGTGCTCACAAATGACATCAAACTCTTTCTTTCTGTAATTAGATGGGATTAGTCTGGGTTGAGAGAAGCAGCCCCAAACTGACGGAGCCTCAAATGCAATTTGCATAATTCAAAACCTCAGGGGCTTGTAAAAAAGTAAGTTTGGAGGAAGAATAATGAAAGGCCCTACCTTTATTTCGTTAAGTTGAGTCTAGAAAATCAACAGACAGATGAAAGCTTGATGTCACAGTCAGAGATGCCAGAAACAGCACCTTAAGAGATCAAATATTTTGGAGCATGACACGGTAGTCTGTATGTCTGACTACCATGTTGTGCTCCAGAAAAAGAGCTGTCACTTAACTGTATGATATAGGTGTCCTTGTTAGTTTTGTTACTTTTCACATGATGCTTTTTGAATTCTAAGTACACATTATTGTCTCACTATGTCTTCCAAATTAGGTGCTGAATGTAAAGTCCAGACCATAAGAACATGGGCAATTCAATTTTTTTCTTTTGCTCTCTTTTGCTAGTTTCCCTCTTCTTCTTTTGACTGCTCCCTTTAGAGGTCACCATGGTGGATCATCTTCCTCCAGCTCACCCTATCCCAAACATCCTCCTCTGTCACACAAACACTGTGCATGTCCTCCTTCACTGCATCCACGGATCTTCTCTGTGGTCTTCCTCCTGTCATCTTCAACATCGTTTGTCCAATATATCCACTGCCCCTCCTCTGCACATCTCTAACTTTGTCTCCAACCCACTCAATATGAGCTGTTCTTCTGATATATTCATTTCTAAGCTTGTCCATTCTGGTCACTCCAGTGAAAATAGTAACATCTTCAGCTCTGCCACCTCCGGCTCAGCCTCCTGTCTTTTTGTCAGAGCCACTGCTTCCAAACCATACATCACAGCAGGTCTCACTATCATCATGTAAACCTTCCCTTTCACTCTTCCTTCTGCCACAAATCAACCCAGACACTCAACTCCACCCATTCTACTTGCTCCACTCTCCATTGCTTTGGATGGCTGACCCCTGGTATTTAAAGGCACCCACCTTCACTAACTCTGCGCCCTGCATCTTCACTCTTACATCTGTCTCCCTCTCATTCACACACATGTATTCTGTTTTGCTTCTACTGGCTTTCATTCCTCTTCTCTCCAGAGAATACTTCCACCTCTCCAGACTCTCTTCCACCTGCTCCCTCCTCTCAGCTGAATTTTCTTTGTCACCATATACCATTTTTTTTTTTAAAACCACATCTCTGTAAGCTAATTTTCGTATGTTTTGGCAAATGGCACCTGACCTTTCTGTTTTTGAAGCTTACTAGGAATTTGCACCTTGTGGTTTAATCCTCTGTGCTTTTGGTTACAAAATGTTTTGATCCATGACAAGGGAACGTTCTGTCTCCTGCAGAACATTCTTGACCTGCTGTGCCATTATAAAAGGTTTTTTTTTTCATGACTTCCTAGTTTTCTTTTGTGCTTCCCACATTTTAAGCACTCTTTGGTGCATGAAATAATGTTGAAACAATACACAGCTGCATAAGAATCTGTTTGTATCCAAGCACTTCGTGTTTAAGTTGTTATGATGCGCAATTTGTTCTAAAGACTGCAGCTCACACATAATTCATTCAATACTATAAACTAAACTAAATCAAAGAAAGTAGTATCCAATATTTATTTCAACCAGAATCTGCCTTTCATATAGCCCAAAGAGTATAACATTTGCAGCACCTGAGATGCTTCAGTTGGGCCTGTTTGTGAATAACACAGGTCTTTGGTCAGTCTGATGTAGACTTATGAATGCTGCAAATTCTACAAATGTTCCACTGAAACTCACACAGAATGATAATTCAAACCATTAGTCAATCAATTACTTTTTTGAGGTTTTTGAAGTAAGCGTGGTACATTATAGTCCTCTAAGCAGCCACAGTCCATTAAAGAGAGGGTCAGTAATTTGAGTTCATCCTCCAGTCCAGAGCTAAGTGTCCAGATTCCTTTTCTATCTATCATCAGGGTGTGCCACTGTGCAAAAGTGACACATAAATATATGTCTGTGTACCACAAAATCACCATATGAATGCATTTGTGTGAATGAGTAAATGTGGCTTCTAATGAAAAATGCTTTGAATGGTTAAGACTACAAAAGCGCCATATCCCTGGAGACCATATACCATTCATTTAATCTGTAGTTTTCCCTCATTGTCAGCATCAACCCCATGCAGTTTCTCTACTGCCAATCAAGGAACCAGTTTGAAAACCACTGCTATACACTCACTGGTCACTTCATTAGGCACTAATAATAATACTGGGGTTGATCCACCTTTGCTTTCGAAACTGTCTTAATTCTTTGTGGTTTAGATTCCACAAGGAGCTGGAAATATTTCTTGGATAACCATATTGACATGATAGCATCACACAGTTGCTGCAGATTTGTTGGCTGTGATGTGAATCTCACATTCTACCACATCCCAAAGGTTGTCTTTGTGGTTGAAATTTGGTGCCTGTGGAGGACATTTGAGTACCACTTTCTTGAACATTCTCATGTTCAAGAAACCAGTTTTAAGTTTTGTGACATGGTGCATTGTTCTGCTGGAAGTAGCCATCAGAGGATGAGTACACTGTGGTGATAAAGGGATGGGACAAGGTCAACAACAATACTCTGGTAGGCTGTGGCATATAAAAGATGCCCAGTTGATACTAAAGGGCCCAAAGTGTGCCAAGAAAATATCCCTCACACCAGCACCAGCCTGAACCAATGATACAAGGCCGGATGGATTTGTGTTTTCTTGTTGTTCACAAACCTGTTGTGGAGTTTTACTGCTATAGTCCATCTGCTTCGAGGTTTGATGTGTTGTGCATTCAGAGATACTCTTCTGCATACCTTGGTTGGAACAGGTAGTTCTTTGAGTTACTTTTGCCTTCCTATCAGCTTGAAGCCAGACCTCTGGCACCAACAAGGCATTTTCACCAAGAAAACTGACGCTCACTGGATATTTTCTCTTTTTTTGAACCTTCTCTTTAAAACCTAGAGATGGTTGAGTGGGCAAACCCGATTAGATCAGCAGTTTCTGAAATACTCATATCAGTGGGCCTGGCACCAAAAACCATGCCACCTTCAAAGTCACTGAAATCACCTTCTTCATTCTGATGCTCGGTTTGAACTTCAGCAGGTCGTCTTGACCACTACTACGTGAACAAATGGACTGAGTTGCTGCCACATGATTCACTGATTTGATATTTGTGTTAATTTGAACAGGTGTACCTAACAAGGTAGCCAATCAGCGTATATTGATCTGCTCAATCAAAGTTTACAATTGATATCAGCACATGTACCATCATAAAGCTGTTTGTTTATTTCAAATATGATTCTAATACATCCAAGATCAAATAGTTTGAATTCACTTCTTGTTTTGTATCTCAACATAGAACTGTCAAATCCATTATGCGTGCTCTTCTCCACTTCAAATATCAGAAAAAAACATTTGCTAAAGTTATAACACTGCCTTAAGTCATTGGCTGTCTTAATCGTCCTTCGCCTAAGCTCTTTTAATGCGATTTGGTTGGGGTGGGCAAGTCAAGGTCTAGGGAGAAGTATGTAAGGAGGACCCACTGTAATGCAGCACTCTGGGACAAACAGAATGAAACTCCAAATTGAAAATGGCGCCCACCTTGGTCAGGTCAATGATCTGTGTGTACGTTTGTGCATGTACAAATGTGTGTGTGTGTGTTTTGGAGAGTGAGAGAGAGAGAGAGAGCGAGAGACAGAACTGCAAGTAGGGCACTTTCTTGAGCAATGGAGGGCATCTGCATAAAAGGCAGGTTGAAATCTTGGAATCCTTTTAGTGTGTTAGACATATAAATTGCCTTTCACGGTGCTACATAAATCAGAAAGGACTTTGCATGTGTGGCCTTTCTCTGCCTCTCCATCTTCTGTCTCTTGCACCCATGCTTCTCTTCCTTTGGTGCCTGGTGTATTGTGTTTGTGTGTGTGTGTGTGCGCCTGTATGTTGCATTCTGACAAAAGCTGATCTTGACAAGCCAAGCCTGCCCCCTCTCAACACCCTTCTTATCCGCTAACATCGTGATCCATCATGCTGTGGTTCGCCGGAACACCCCCCCCCCCCCCCACACACACACACACACACACGCACACACACCAAGATCCCCTGCTCTCATCCTCACCTCCACCCTCCAAGCTGCCACTCTGACCTGCCTCAATCCTTCCCTTCCTCCTCCCACTCACCTTCCTCATCCCATCATGCTTTCTTATGTTGCTGCTCTGTGTGCAACCCTCCTCCAATCCCACCCATCTGCACACCATTTCCTCCTCCCTCCCGCCCTGTGAGTTTCCCTTACTCCCTCTCACCCCTCTCCTGCTTCAAGTGTTTATCTCGCTGCCTGCGCTCCAGCCATCCAAGCAGTCAGTGGAGAGAAAGAGAGCTCTCTCTCCTGGGTCTGTGACCCTTGTCAGGGGGACAAACTGCCCACCGCTGCTTGCCTACACAGCTGGAAAATTAAGAACTTGTGGGGGCGAGAAGGTTCACAGTGTTTGTGTTTTAATGTGTGTGTGTGTGTGTGTGTGTGTGTGTGTGACAGAGTGAGAGAGAGAGATGATCATAGATCAGCCTTTATGTGGGGAAAAAAGAGAGAGACAGTATGTGTATGTGTGTGTAAGGGAGAGAGAGATCAGGTTAAGCAGTCTTGTTTAGAGAGGAAACAAGCTGCAGATGGTTGTGGGTGTCCAGCTGTTACTCCATCTAATGGGTTAATGAGTATCACAGCGCCATCCAACTTGCCTTGTCTTCCTCTTTGTCTCTCGTGTTTTCTCTCTATCCCACATTAGCCTGGCACACAACCACATAACTATTTTGTGAGAAAATGACACAAAACAAGCCAAAAAAAAACAAAACTTTAGGACCATCCCCTTCGTGCCTTAACAATCGCAAACATCAGCTGCTGTATGTTTTCTATGAAGGTATAAATTTCAAAGCTGCTGCCCAGGTTTCTGTTATTGTTGCATAACATTACTGGGGTTCTTTGATCTTAAACCAAATCAATTGCCCTGCGGGACTGTGGAAACACTAAAGAGTGTCGAATCCTTTGTTTGCTGGATTTTCTCAGGAGGGTTTTGACAAAATGCCTACCAAGGTGTGGATAAAAAAAAAAAAAATCCTCAAAACTACAAACACATGTTTCAAAACCATCCGTGGGCGAGCAAACAGTGAATGAGTTTTAAAAGGCTGAAATATGAACCATTCGTAACACATTTTTCGAGATGGAGTACCCTGAGAGAAAATGACTCTCTCTCTCTCTCTCTCTCTCTCTCTTTTTGGTTTATGTGAGAGACGCAACACAAAAACTTCAAATGGTTGCACACAACTAGACTGCAGACAGGGTTATGGATTTTTGATTTGTTTTTATAAAGTTAGGTTTCTTTTTTTTTTCCAGGCTTGCACGAGCATACAAATGGCTCATGCAGACAGCACACAAGCCAAGAGACACACAGTGTTTGTTTTGATCTATTAAGGAGGAATACTTTCATCGGATCAAGTGTCTCCTTAATGACCGGCCTGATTTGGAGTTTTTACTCAAGGGATGCAGTTAAAATATGTAAGACAATTAGACACAAAGAAAACAAAAGCGGCTGGAGCATCAAATTATATATTCAAAAGGTAACAAAGCTGAAATTATAGGGGACATTTTTTTTTTTTTTTTACTGCTAAGAAAGGAAACAAACAAACAAAAAAACATTAGCTAGTGCACATGCAAATCACAAACATGCAGGGCAGAATATTATCCTCAACTTTAACAGAAATGTGTTATGTAGCAGTATGACCATGAAGATACCTCTACATGTAACAAGTAAATGTATACATAATCAGTTATCATGTCTCTAAGCATTGTATAAAGCTGTATCTTCCATGGAAAAATCAACATATCTACATATACTGCATGTATACAGTACCAGTTAAAAGTTTGGAGTGTGTCCAAACTTTTGACTGGTACTTTTGACAGGAGCTAATGACAACATGATAAACATGGATTTTAAAACATGTAAATGATGCAGTTTTGTCTGGAGTCAAATCAAGCTTAAATTTCTGCTTATTCCATTTGTGCTTTCTCTGATTTTCTCTGATGGTGCTGTTTTTCATGCCTTTCATAATTTTTTTACACTGCATCCAAATACAAATACACAACTAAAAGGAAAAACAAACCCCCCCCCCAATGCCTGCTATTCTTTTTTACCTGAATTGTTTAGCCAAAACGCCTGACAGCTATTCAGTTAGATGTGCTAATGACCAACAACTCTATTTGTTCACACCTACTGGCAAAGTGTAGAGAATGGCCCTGAAAAGACACACCCCTTCTCCTAACCGTGCCATACAATTACTGTGGCCAAATTGCACCAAGCTGTCGTTCTCTACAGCAAAATGTGTTGGAAATTAGTTTTGATTAGACTTCTATATCATAAAACATTCAAAATGTTACTACTGCCCTGAAATGCTCTCTACATTCTTTTGACCTTGAAATCACTCATGCAGTATACAAGAGATCATGTAACCATGTTATCTAGTTAACTGATGTGTAGCAGCGGTTCTAGCATTTACCTTGTCTTTGACAATAAATGATTTTTTTTTTTTGTCCATCTCTAAAAGAGCTGCATAAAAATCCATCTAGATCAAATATACATAAAACTATCTGGACTTGTGGCTGTGTTTATCCTGGTGGCAGTGTAAGAGGTGGGATCGTCCTCAAGATATAAAACACTAAAAAAAATGTGCTCTGACAGGCTGTTTCAAGAGATTTAAGTCATGTGAAATATTTAAAAGTGCTCAAAACTTGCCATTTGTTTTCCTTCTTCTTCTTTTTGAATTGATCTAAATATCTGTGGCATGACAGATGGACCCTCAACATGTCTGTGCTGCAGCTCTGCTGTAGTGTCCAGTGTTGGCCAGCAAGTTGTAACGGTGCTTTGCCCTCCAGGATTCTGCAGTTGTCACATGACTGAGAACTATGAATAGTCAGGAGACAAATTGTGCTTAAAGACCACTAGTGAGTCTGGCTAAGTGAACATATTAGTGTTGTGGATATTTCTCAAATAGGGGATCTGTATTTTGCTCAAAATATCCAAAATGATCACTCACAAGGTCAAGTTATATTTTGATCCATTCCGTACACCTGCCTACAGGGTTGGCTGAAAATGAACCTCTGAAGTTCATGCTGAGTTTCATCTTACCTTTTTCATTCAGTCGAGCGTTTCATGTCATGCCATATGGGTACAAAGTATAAAGTAGTGCACCTGGTCTCTTTATCTATCTACAGGAGAAGACTCCATCTAGTTATTTTTCTATCATCTTCAGCCAGTAACTCCAATGTATTTGTACCTTTTTGATGAGCTTCTGTTGAGGCAGTTCTCCACTGGTGGTAGCAAATTTTTTTTCAAAGTGGGGGAAAATGTATTACACTGCTACTACTACTCGCCTGTAGCCGTAGTAGTTCAGCACTGTAACTTTTTTTTGTGGTATGGGGTGCTATTTTTATCTGTTATGAAAACAGCATAGGGTAGGGAATCTTTTCTGGATACAACTCTGCAATAAGGAGCACCAGGCAAGCAAGGAATTGTAATGCTTTCGAACATGTCATATATACAGAACCAGTCACTCACTTTTGACTGGTACTGTGTGTGTGACTCTGTGTGTGTGAGTGTGTGTGTGTTGATGTAAAACGATACAGTGCTATACAGCTGGATAGAGTAGTAGCAACAGTACTGTCTTTGGAACAATTTCGGTGGTATGCATCCAGTAAGGGTTCCTAGGCTACCCAAGCCTACCTTGGAATGTGAGTGAGATGTATAATTGAATAGCAGCAGCTGCTAGAAGATATGAATACAGCATTAAGGGCAATCCCTACTACGACCATCACTGAAACCAGCCAGATGATCTATACCACAACAACAGTGGTATAGATCCTTGAGATGCTTTGCTATAAGATGAACAGTAGTCACAAGGAGCCGTACCCTCCATGGAAAAGAAGACTAGAGGCCAAGGTCAAGGTAGCAAGGAGGGAAGTTAGCCACCTATCAGAACTGCAGAAAGGTATAATGAAAAAAGGGGTGCCTAAGAAGTACAACACAATGGAAGCTCCTATCAGGCATCATAGTGGCTAATCCTGTGGGACTTCCAGGTACAAACAGACAAACTGGTGATGGTTAACTGACTAGACATAGTAGTGGTGGACAAGAGGAGGAAGAAGGCTGGAGTGATAGAGGTACCAATAACAAGTGATAGCGACATCAAGAAGAATGAATATGAGAAGCTTGAGAAATACCAAAAAGGAAGGTGAAGGCAACAGTGGTCCCCATGGTTATATATATATATATATATATATATATATATATATATATATATATATATATATATATATATATATATATATATATATATATATATATATAAAACCATGGGGACCATGTTTGTACCTGGAAGTCCCACAATGCGTGTGCCCTGGAGTCTGTCACAGAGTTTTTTCACCTGTGATCACCTCAAAGTAGTGCATGACAATGAAAATGAAGATGACTATGTAGGTCCTAATTCTGTAGTCATATATTTTAATGTTATACTACATCAATTACATCTTAAATATGTACTAATTTGTTCAAATTCAGCCTAGTGTACATTCTTTCAGTATACTTTAATAAATACAGTGAGTAACTTTAGCTGTTTGTTTTGTTTTCATATGTGATATCTAATTATGAATTGTAAAATCATTCCTTTGTCTTTTGCTTTCATAGTATGAAACTAATTAAGGGGCCTATATCCATAACTTGTATAATATGACTGTGTCAAGCTGATCACAGAGCTGATCTGTTGATACTTAAGAAGAAGTCAAACGCACGAGCACTCAGGAAACAAAGGCTGCATGTGCAGATGTGCTGCTTGACACATGAGGAATATGTGCACCGACACACACAAACAGCTGAAGCTGAGTAATTACAAGAGAGTGCTGCACGGTACATCAATATTCGATAAGACAAACATCATGAATATTCATTAGTTTGTTTACTCTCCCAGCGTGACAGACAAGACAAAAACCGTTCCACTGAGATATGTCATTGGCCCAAAGTGACACACTCTGACACAGGCACGGACACACGCTGATTCACTTACACTGATATAAGTTTATGACAAGTAGTAAAAGGTGCGCGCACACACACGCGCACACACACACACACACACGACTTTATCAAAAAAGACACACAGATGGGATAGACAATAATTTCACTTTCCACACGCGTAAACACATCCTCTGCCCTCTCTCCACATGGCAGCTGTAAAACTCTTCTTCAACTTTGTCTCTCTAACTTTCCCTGGGTTAAAGTGAAAACCCCTCAAGGTCAAGTTGGATAATCAACTTTCCTGCCTGTGCTGCTTCATTAGCACCACTGAGCGATATTTCCTCAGTTTTTTTTCTCCTGTTGTTTTTCCAATTGGTCTAATCTTTCTGTGCCCCAATATCCCGCTGTAATCCGAGAGCTGTGTGAAAACTGCCTCTAGTGATCGCGGCATACACAGCCACAGATGTCAGTGCACTTCCTGGTGCAGACTCACTGCTGCATGCATAAACGCTAATGACCCTCGAAACACTTCATGGCTCACGATCTAGAGGGAGAGACAGGTAGAATGACAGTGAAATCATTAGCATGCGTATGCAAATGCAGATTTTTTTTTTTTTTAATATAATGAAGCAGAATCTTCTTGCTTGTGTCATCCATCACTGAAATCGCAATGTCTGACGATCAGTTTGTGGTCGTACACCACAGCTCACCGGGCAGCTGCTCTCCCTGGCAACCTTGTGGAGGACAGAGTCGCCGATTGCTGCAGAAAGCTTCAAAACTGAGATTAACCCCTTAGCTCGTCACAAATGAGAAGACAATATCATAATTACTCCTCAAGTGAGCTGTTTCTGTTTTTCCATTTGCTTTTTATCTTTCCGCCAGGCGGTGGCCATATGGTGCATTGTTTATGTGTATGTGCGTGTTGAGATGTTTTGGTGTGTATGTGCACATGAGAGGGAGCAAGTATAGCTCAGAAAATCCCATTAAGGGGGATATGTATTGGTTTGTTGTGTTATTCAAAGCTTTCTGGGACATTAGTACCGACATATCTTTCAATGTCAGTGCAAACGGCTGAAAACAAACTAATCTGCTTCTCCTTTTTTCCCCCCTACTTTCTGTCTCTTTTCCTTTTTTTTTTTTTTTTTTTACTTGCTCTCTTCCCTCTCTGTTGCTCTACATCAGTTCTTGGCTTCCTTTATTATTTCCTTTTTGTTCTTTTGCCATTCTGCTGCAAGGTACTTCATTTTCCTTCAAGCTCCTTTCTGTCTGTCCTTCTCTTCTCTTCATACCATGAAAGCTTGTACTGATAAGCTATCAGTGTACTTAGGGTTTTCTCTGGAGCTGAACTTAGGGGTTTAATGGTCTATCTTTGGGCTTGCAAAAACTTTGCTTCCAAGGAGCCAGATTGTCTTGTGATTTTTTTTTTTTTTTAAAGTGGTCTTGACCAATAATTTTCCAGGCTTTAAGGCTTTTTCTTTGGACATTGACTTCTTTTTTTTTTTTTTTTTACCTGACCACTTGACTAGCAAAGTTAAAATTAAATAAAAATGGGGAAAAAAAGGCTGATGTCAAATTACACAAGAACTGAGCTGAAAATTGGTGGCAACAGGTCATATGAAGTGACGGATCCAAATTTGAAGGTTTTGGTTCAAACTGTCATCAGTGGACGCACTGTCATAGTTTGGGGCTGCATTTCAGTCATTGGTGGATCTTGTGAAAATTGATGGAATTACGAATGCACAACGTAACGTCAGATTTTGATCTACCATGCAATGCCATCTGGAAAGCATCTGATTGGCAGTGGGTTTTTCAGCATGACATTGATCACAAATGCACAGCCAGTGCAGTAAAAGCATACCTGGATAGAAAAGCACACAATGTAACGCTATCAGTCACGGATCGGCCTCCCCAGAGCCCAGCCCCGAACATTATTGAAGCAGTGTGGGATCATCTTGACAGAGAACAGAACAAAAGGCAGCTAACATCCAAAGGAGAGCTTTGAATGTCCTCCAAAGAAACCTGGAGAACTATTCCTGAAGACTGCTTAAAGAAATGACTAGAAGCCTAAGAGTTCAGACTGTGTTTAAGAATAAAGTACTCGTGCCAAATATTGACCTTCAAGCTCATTAGAATTGTGCAAACTCTGTTTTTGCTTTATATACTGTATTTCCATGTATGTTTGCACATGTTTCAATACACTGCTAAAACTATTTCCCATTTTCCTATCTAAATATAAAGAAATGAGGGGTGGCTCAAGACAGTGCTGTAGCTTTATTGCCTTTATCAAACATGCACTAATGGCTATGATAGAATTTTTCTTTTTCATTTAAGCGCTAACACTTTGTAAAACAGGTCAAATACATGTTGCGTACACCGTGGCAACAACAACATATCATTATCAACACTGCAGGATTGTAGAGAACGATCGACTTGAACGACTTGTTTAATACCTCTGCAGAAGTAATTATACTGATGCTGAAAGTTTTGTTGATGATTCTAAAGTGTATAAATCTACACAGAAGGATAATTATATCCAAGTTCATCAGCAGCTCATAAAACAGCATCTGTGTTGCTGAGGCAATAATGGTCTATCTCACATGATAAGTGCTGAAAATACTGAATAATGACCACGGTAGGACGATGGCTCCAGCACATTGTTTCATTTGTTATGTTTTTACACTCACTTGACAAACATCTTTTCTTTATTCCCTATGTTTCATTTTTCTCATGCTTAACAAATGATTACAGTGGCCAACATACAGTGATTATACATTTTGTGTATATTTAATAGGTAACAATAACATTGCATTCAAAATATTTAATATATTCCTTTGAGAAACACACTCAAGCTCTAGAGCCATGAAAAATGAGAATTTCCCAAAGGAGATCAATAAGCTATCAGATTCATTTTATCATCACTCACTATGCTTATATCACAAATCTCACATACTTGAATTCTAACCATGTAGAGCTTTTTTCCTTCAAGTGGATTCAGTTGCTGTCTGACAACAATCTCCACCCAGCATCAACATCAAGAGCATGGACATCCACAGCAGAGCATTGCTGTAACTCATACACACACAGAAAGAGATACACACACATTTCTAAATGTATCCACACTGAATCGAATGACTACATTAAAATCCTCACCACATTAGGTGTATCAGCTAGAGTGCCTAACAGAAAATACACATACTTTAAACACTTTAATATATGCAGCACTGGCAATTCTTCTTTAAAAAAGAAAAAACAGAAAGCCCAATAATAATACATAATGTTAGATTTGTTGAAAGCTCTGCATTAATGCGTGTCTATGTTAATTATATATGTGTTGTGTGGTACCCCTGTATAAGCAGTGCCTAAGGCCCAGCCTTCAGCACTGAGCATTTTCAGATAGGTGATGAGATAAAAGGCGAATAAATATATGGGAGATGGAGAAGAAAATACATAATAGAAATGAAAAGAACGAAGCCACAGGAAGAAGACAAAATAAATATAGAAATAAGAGAAGACAAGCTTTGTGTGGATGTTTGTAATCAAGTGATGCAACATCCATTCCACACAGTTCCACATTTAGTTTGTGCCCTTGCACATTTTTGACCTTTCTCTTGTGTGTTCTGTATTGAGTGTGTGTTGCTGGCACATGTTTTTGAGTAATAAGCTGTTTTCTGTGAGTTAAGCAACAAGGTGTGCAGGTGTGCAGAATATCTATTATGTCACTTTTATTAGAAAGATTCATGTTTTCAGACTTTTTTTTTTTTTTTTTCTCTCTCGATAGCTTTATGCAGCTTGCAGCACACTCTCAGCAGTCATCCCTCCTACTGCACCTCAACTGGAATACCGTTCAGTCCCATAAGACTATTAATAAGTTTGCCTTCCAATGACTTCAAATGCACACAGTGGCATTAATAAAAACCATTAGCAAATTGTTCAAAGTATTATGTGCTGAGTGCTGCTTTTTGTTTATAGATAATGGACTCCCTCGCAGGCTCTTTATAATGGGGGGATGTCTAATTTTGGCTGAAAAGAGCAATGGCAGAAAACAACAGTCTGCCTGCATTGTTTGAACCTGCTCTGCAGCCAGAGGTGCAGCGTTTTAAAACACAAGGATCTTTTAAGGCATGTGAGAAACATTTTATGTTAAAGGCGACAGTTTGTTGTGATTTGGCGCTATATAAATAAAATTGAATTGAATTGAAAGGTTCAGTGTGGATCTTATTCATGCATGTCCAAAACTGAGAATTAAAGTCAAAGCAACCATTATGGTTATGGCTATATCCTGTATATATTTTTGAGCTTTGTATTGCAGTCATGTATAGCTTTAACATTAATGAGACAGAAACTTCAAATGCAAGTTTAATCTGTGAAGGACAAGATGGTATTAAATTAAATTAAGCTGTACTATTAATTATGCCCCCCCCCCTTTTTTTTAAATAAAGTATGGATTTAAAAGCGAAAGTTAATGGAGGACTTAGAAAGAATTAGGAAATCTGAAAAAAGTTGCCACTTTGAACTCTCATTCATTGTATACTTTCAGTTCCAATCATGCAAACATGCAACATTTGCTTTTAACCATTTATTCACAGATGTAGCATTTATAACTGCACAATTAACCACACAATGTGAGTGCCTGGAAAGAATAGTTATTCCAACACAGCAGAAGAGGAAGTGGAGGAGCACGATGTTTAAAGCACCTGCACAACACTCGAGTTTTTTCTTTTTTCAAATGATTCTGATAAGTCGATATACTGGCTGTCTCAGTTTTTATTCACAGCTCCTTATTCAAATGTGTACACCTGACATCTGAACAAGGTTGGAGTATGAGAGTCAAGGAGCCTGCGCACTGTGTAATATTTTAACCAGAATGTTTTTGCTTGTCATTCTGAATTACAAATGAATAAACATGTTGCAAATAAGCACTTCAAAGGGCTACCTTTACCTCTGAGTGTGAACCAGTCTAGAGCAAAACATTACCGAGAGCAGCCCATACCATTTGATCTTTGGTTGTGAAGCAGAGCACTAATTTCAGCTGCCAGCAGCTGCAGGTGTCATATTGTGCTGAGGTAAGGACCCAAATGCAGAGAGGCAGAGATCAACGGAAAGCGAGGTGTTTATTAAGCAGATAAAAGTCCAAAAATATTAAGCAGGCAGGCAGACAACAACCCAATGTGACAAGCAACACGGGCAAGCTGAAATTTTAAATGAGTAAACATATAGACACAGAGGGCAATCAGGGAGAGTGGAAACACCTGGGTAACAAGAAACAGTAAAATAAAAGGCAAGACTCAAGAGACAACAAACTATCAAAATAAAACAGGAAGCAACTGACTAACCATAGAGGCAACACTTAAACTTGACACCAAAGGACACAAGGGGCAAGGCTATGATAATAACATGAGGGACTAAGCTGAATAATAATGAGAATAAACAGGTACTGACACAAAGAATTAAGGCTTGAGATACTAAGGAATGTGAAGCTGAAATATAAACAATAAACAAACTAAGGACTAAATAAATCATCAACAAGAATTAAAAGTCTGAGAAAACTTGAAAGCTTAAACACTCTGGGTCCAAGACCCATGAGCACAGCAGTGGGTACCGCAGACAGATTCCTTTCAAGCGAAAAATAGGAAACTATATAAAGTGTTTATAAGAACACCAGAACAATTTCCTTTAAATATTTGACATTACTGATTAAGTCAGAGAGATTATTGCACGAATAGTAAACACCCAAGTTACTTTGAGGTTTAAACACGGCAGCCCCCACCAGTTAGAGCTGTTCTGACCTCAGCTGTGAAACAAATTCTCAGGACAGACTGGTGGTCACGGTGGATCAGTGGACAACTGCACAGGCTCCATCAGGGAAACGGATCAAGGCCCAACGCCATCAACACCAGACTTCTGTAGATCTATGCCAACCAGCTCTGCTATGCACCCCAGCAGCTGTTCAACCTAAACTTGTGTCTGGAAAGAGTCCCAGACTATCCTTGCCAAGTGCCAACTGACCCTCCCCCCCAAAAAAAACAAACAAACAAACAAACAAAAAAACAAAAAACAACAACAACAAACTACAGACCAGAGGCCTTAAACCTTTTGCATCAAGAAGACATGGCACAGTTACTCCTGGCACACCTCAGCACCCATGTGAGCCTCCTAGTGGCCCCACTGCTGTTTGCCTACCAGCTCTTGGCTGATTCAATCATCTACATGCCGCAGAGGGCTTGTTCCCTTCTGGACTCCTGGACAGGTCAGGCAGCACTGTAAGAATTATATCCTTCAACATGTTCCAGCCTAGACTGCTAAGGAGGAAGCTGGGAGAGATGCAGGTGTGTGCCCATCAGATAAAATGGATCAAAGCCTATCTGACAGGAAGACCACAGTCCATGCGAATTCAGAACCATGAGACAGCTGTGTTCAACAGAGGCGTTATACAGAGGATATATTGTCTCCCTTCCAGTTCATAATCCACACCTCTAACTTTAAGTTCAACTCCTGGTAGACAGAAACAGAAATACAGGGGGAGAGTAAACAGTTACAAGAAGGGGTAGGGGATGAACCACGTATAAAGTAATCTGGCCAAGATCAGTGATAAGGACAGATATTTATAGGTGTCACAACTGATTCTGCTCATAGGGCTGGTTCCCTTGGTGATGCCTGATTTTCTGTGTGGGAAGACAGTAGGTCTATACAGTTTTCATTTTCCAACCAAGTGTCTTCTCATCTCTGAGTCTAAACACAGACATGTGCATGTGCACAAAGGCTTCAAGTTACCGTTTTGCTATGTGAAACTGTCAGGAAAAAAAATGCCATCGTTATTGAGAAGAGCTGATAAGCATGGGGCTGTACTATTCTCATGGACTCTGTAACACAGAACTGGCTCTCAGCCGGAATCAATTCTCATTTCCCATCCCTATTCAGGGTGCTGGTTGTGGAAGTAGGCTGCTACCACTCATCTCATACGAATGCCTGGGCAAGCTGGAACAGCGAGAGCAGGCAATAACTAATAACTGAGAAGTGTGAGGATTTTCAGCGTCCACTGCAGTATTCTTCACATGCTCTTCCAGTCCGTGGTAATGAGTACATTCTTCTGTGCTGCTGGTGCTGGGGAATCAGGATGAATGCTGATCAAGTGAAGAAAGTTAATCAGGAAGCCTAACTCTGTCCTTGGTTCTCCCTTGCACTCTCTGCAGGTGGTGTTAAAGAGAAAAAAAAAAAACTTCAAACTGAGAACTATGATGGATAATTACTCCCACCACCTTGAAAACAGAAGGCAGACTTTCAGTTTGAGGCTGATGCAGCTCTGATGCTGCAGTAAGTCTGTCTTTACAGCAGTCGATACACTGTTTAACTCATCCGATATGCGACAGATCACAGCCATATTGACTCTGCCTACAGCTTGGACTGGTTAAATTTAGCTAAAACTGCGACTGTGCACGTCCAGAGCAACATCTCCGGTAGTCCAATACCAGCAAAATGATTTTTCTTTTTTACATCCATCACATTTGTTTGTTTTTAAGAAAACTCCTTGCCACTGCTTGCACTAATGCAAATGGGTACAAACAAATGTATGTGCAATGAAATTGAAGTCATATTTCTTAATGGTTACTTATTTTTTTGTCTATACTTGTATTACAAAAAATGTGTTTCACTATTGGGAAAGCTGAAAAGAGACTATTTGTCATGCTGGGTAACTGCCAGTGGGCAGCAGGTACAGAAAGATTATTCTCTGGCAATACTAATGATAACACATGTGGGGAAACACACACACACACACACACACACACACACACACACACACACACACACACACACACACACACACACACACACACACACACACACACACACACGCACGCACACACACACACACACACAGGTAATGATGGGAAAAAGAAATACAGACTTTAAAGGTACATAAGACATACACATCAATGGCTTCATAGCAGCTGGTGTTGCCTTCACAGTTCACATCAGTTACACTGCACATTTACCACAGCTACACATTTTGGTTGTCACTAAAAGATTCGACCACCCATGGGACTCTGTGAGTTTGTGTGACTGAGAGACCGCCGGAGAAAACGACAAGCACAATAAGACAGAAAGAAATATGGAAGAAGAGAAAAGTGTAAGAAATGAAATAAAAGACACGCTGCTCTTGCAAACACCTTATTACTCCAGCTTAATGTACTGTAAAGTGTTAAACTATTTTCCTTTTCGACACTTGCACCTGCCTGGCAATAAGCTGTAAGTGCTGGACTCAGGTAGACAGACATGGGCGGAATAAGACGCATGACTCTGTCAACACAACATATGACAGCATTATCCCGGGCAATGACGCATTACCAAAGCGACAGCAACCAGAGAGCATGCGTTATGAGATGTAAACGATCTGGGCTCCACTGTGACAGATCACGCTTTATTGCCATTTCTTGTAAAGTCTCTCCCTCTAAATGCCACTTTGATACCAAAAAAAAAAAAAAAAGCTCAGTCCTGCACATCATCACACGCACGGCTGTTTCCTATTAGCAAATCTTTTACCGTCATCATAGATGTCTTCAAGAGTTTCAGGTTTTAACATATCAGAAAGGTGTGTGAAATCTTTCAGGGTAATTCCATCTGTTAATTTGCTGTGCTATATAAAGTGTGTCTTATCATCTGAGTGAATACGCTCACCCCCTGCCTACAATGAGCGCGGGGGGCAAAAAGCTGCATGCAGCCTTGAACTGAGGTAGATTCTTATCAGTGCAGTAAAAGGGGGGTGAAGTTAGAAATGATGATTTAATGTTAATTAGCATCTTGTCTTCAGGGGATAAGAAAAGCGAGGGCAGGAAGAAACCAGCGAGACGGGGAGCAAGAGAGCAGATGCCTGGGGATCCTTGAGACAGTTCTCCTTTCTCTCCTCTTTCACTCTATTCGCTGCTTTTTTCTCTCTCATACAAACTGACTTGTTGCGGCGGTGGCCTCCTATAACAGTACCACGCTCGAATTCAGTGAGCTCTTCAGAACAACCCATTCTTTCACAAATGTTTGTAAAGGCAGGCTAGGTGTTTGATTTTAAACACTTTTGGCAGTGGGACTGAAAACACCCGAATTCAAAGATTAAGTGTGGTGCAATACTTTTTTCTCATATAGTGGCTAAACCAAGACAAACCTAACCAAAAAAAGAGACAAAAAAATGTTTTGGATTCACAAACAAAACTTTTTTTTTTTTTTTCCAATTAATGTTTTTCTTTCTATATAGAAAAAATTGATAGACTTTGGCTTGACTCTCTCATCAGGGTCACTGTGAAAAGTGTTGCTGGAGCTTTAAATTCTTCAGACCTCTTCCTCTGCTCTGCTCTCCTCTATGCACTTTGGAAGTGTGGGAAGTAAATTCTCTCCCGTTAAAGGCCACCTTGATACAAAAAAAAAAGGCTCATCACACACACACACTGCTGCTTCCTGTTAGCACATCTTTTACCATCATCACAGATGTCTTCAAGAGTTTGAGGTTTTGACATATCAGAAGGGCATGTGAAATCTTTCAGGGTAATTCCTTCTGTTAATTTGTCGTGCTACATAAAGCCTAACTTTTGCACGTCGGGCTCAAGTGTGTCTTATCTGAGTGAATACACTCACCCCCTGCCTACAGTTGGTGTGTGGGGGCAAAAAGCTGCATGCAGCCTTGAACTGAGGTAGATTCTTATCAGTGCAGTAAAAGGGGGGTGAAGTTAGGAATGATGATTTAATGTTAATTAGCATCTTGTCTTCAGGGGATAAGAAAAGCAAGGACAGGGAAAAAAAAAAAAACGGGTGAGACAGAGAGCAAGAGAGAGGATGCCTGAGGATCCTAGAGATAGCTCTCCATTCTCTCCTCTTTCACTCTATTAACTATTGTTCTCTCTCATTCCCTGACTTGCTTCTTGCCTTGAGTGCTTTCACAAATTAATGACACTGTAACCAGAACATTAGTTGAGTAATGAAAGACGTGGCACAATCGGGGCAGAGCGTGGGCACAATAGGCTAATAAAAGGGGGGGTAATAGAAGAAATATAAAGAGAAGTTAAAGTTAATAATGAAATAATTCCAAACAGTTACAATCCAAAGACAAGGTCCCTGTGGACTATGTTCTTCTTTTTTTCATTAGTAGTAAAACAGCTAAATAAATATCAATGTGAATGTGCTGACATTAAAAGCCACTCTGTGTGGGAGCCAGAAGCATTCACTATAGATTTGTTAAGAATTGCATATTTTCCAATAAAACATAATGAGTGACAAACTTCTAGTACAGCTGGATGCAAGCTGACCATTTTCTCCTTTCACAGCAGCGCACCGCCATCAGGTACCTGTTATTTTAATAGGCATGAGAGCTTAAGGGGGAAGCGAGAGAGAAGGAGGGAAAAAAAACCCAAACAAACAAAACCCCAAAACAATTGTCACTGCTGAATTTGTAAAGGTTAATGATGAACATCATAAACCACAAACAAGAGAAAAAAATAAACAAGTGGTTAACCAGATCTGCAGAATAAAGTCATTAGGGTGTAATGCAAGACCTGTGAGAATGTGTGTGAAGATGCGTGTGGGATATGACAGTGGTTGGCTTGCTGTTACTTGTGCGGCAATAATTGAGACCAGAAGTGCCCAAGGACTGGAGTGTAACAATACATACAAACAGCTTCATTATCCTGAACTCCACTCATTTCTCATCTCTATCCCACCCTGTTTCTTTTTCACCTCCTCCTGTGTCCCTGACTCTCTCCCGGTTTGTCCTGTGTACCCTTTTTAGTACCAAACCAAAATTTCTAACCTGCTTTTAATGTAAAGCTGTTACAAACTTTACATCAGAAGTCTGCCCGCGTAGAACTATCAAAACCTGCTGTTGTGGCATAGATAGAGTCACTGTGGTGCACATATTCATTAAAACAATGATAAGGTAAACCTAATAAAGTCAAATAAATGTGTTTACTTTGAGTGTTTTTGCCTCAACTGCCAGCAAGTGAAGCACTTTTTAATGTCCTTGTCAAACACCTGAATCAGTATCCTTGCTTGCTAAAGAACAATAATTTGGCTTGACGTGTGAGTAGAGTATAAACAGAGCAGGAGTGACAGTTGCCCCCCCTTTCTATTTCTTCAGCTTTCTTCTTTTGCTTTGATCATTGCATAAATGTTTCATCTTTCCATGTATCTACTGTATACAGCGACTTTATCAGCTGCTTCCCCTCCACTTTAGTGGCGTGTTCCATCTTCACAGGCTAGAAGTATATATGTTATAATAAGTGCATTTCTGCTGCCAGCTTGGCTGGAGATCAAGCCAGCACTTATTCATACAAGCAAAAAATGTGAATGCATCAGTGTTGCCTCTGCACATATCAGACATTTCTGTCTAACAACACAAGAGGGAAGGCAAGAGTGGTGGGTCAGAAGATTTGCTGAGTGAAGAAACATGCTACATACACTACGTGGACAAAAGTACTGGGCTACCTACACATTACACCTGCAGGAGCTGCAGAACCATGAAAGCATGTGCCACGAAGCTCCTGGCACACTTTTTTTTTTTTTTTTGTGCTGATGTTAATGTCAGAGGATGTTCACAACACTTTTGCGCACTATGCAAACCTGCTCTGTAACCTTACGTGGTCTGGCACTTCATGGCTGAGGTGATACGTAGGACCAGTACAACGCTCGAATTTAGTGAGATCTTCAAAATGACCCATTCTTTCACAAATGTTTGTAAAAGTAGACTGCATCGCCAGGTGCCTGACTTTATACACTGTTGGTAGTGGGACTGAAAACACCTGAATTCAAAGAGTGAGAGGTGCAATATAATATTTTTGCCCATACAGTGGCTAAACTAAGCCAACCCCCCAAAAACAAACAAACAAACCAAAACCCCAAACAAACGAAGATAGACTAGTATGCATTTTACAGAGGTATGATCATCCTTAGCATATCCATCCACAGAGAATTGTATTTATACCCCACTCCCATGTCTACTCTTCCTTCCTGTTAATAGGGAAACTCAGGGTTTAGTTCAGGGAATCTCCTGAAGTAACAGATAAGCAGTCGGGCTGTCCTTGAGGTCTCCAAAAAGACAAAACTGAAGCTGGCCAGGCCATCATGCTCAACAAAAGCTCCTCCTAGCCTCACCCTTTAGACCTCCCCTAAACAATGAGACCTCACAAAATAGAAGAATGAAAAGAAAAAAAAAAAACACTCACAACAACCTTAACCACATTTTAATTGTGGCTGTCCCTGCAGATATTACAGAAAGAAAGAAAACTGAAAACATTTGTACTCATCTTAAAATAAAGGTACCATATTCTGTCTGGTTTACAATGAATTTTTTGGCAATTGCTCTTTTCAGATTACATTAAACAAGCAATGTAATAAAAAATATACTAACTGTAAGTGTTGCTGAGATCTGTAATGTGTTACTTTAAGGAACAAAAAAGCTGGTGAAGGAGCAACAGCACTAAAATAAAAAAAAAAACCCAGAGGAATGGAAATGCTTTGTATGTTAAAGACAGCTGTGCAGCACTAATACACTTCAGCAAATGTTTTATCTAAACTCCTTTGTAGGTGTGAGTGTGTGTATCAGAGGGAATTACGGATGTGTTTTTATCCATGTTTCCATCTACACAAGAGCTTGTTTGTGGGAGCCCTGCTCTATCGGTTGTTTACAGATTGTTTGTGGTGAAGGGAGTGATACTAAATCATTAGTGAAGGGTGCTAATTCTTATCTAAAAGCTGTGATTCTAACACTAATGGAAAAAAAGTGTTCAACGCCGTGAGTGAGAAGATCTGGGCAGAGAGGTGGGATAAAGGAAAAGTAGTTTTAAAGAGGGAGGGAGACAATACTGTGAGGTAAAATTGGAGGTGAAGAATGAGGAAGAGGCACAAATGGAGACTTTAGATGTTAAATGGGGAGAGGGGGAGAACAAAGAGAGAATAGGGGAGATAAGCATGAAGGAAGTGGAGAGAACAGACAGATAGAAATTGATAAATGTGCATGCAGAAGATTATAGGGAGCAGTGGGGGGAAAAATGATATAGAAGAAGGACCGAAGAGGAAGGAAAGAAAACAGAAATATTGCTTTTGTCTATGTATGTGTGTGCTGTGTATGTATGTGTGTGTCTTTGTGTGCCACTGTACACATCAGCATCTCCCATTATTGTATCTCCCCATCCTGCGATTGAGCGGATGTTAGAGACAATGAGTTTGCAGATGTGTTTGAGCAAGAGAGAGGTGATAAAAAATGATAAAAAGGACAGAATAGGTGCAAGAGGTGAGGAAGGGGTCAGGCAATTAGAACAATTACTGCCAAGGATTCAAATTAAGGGTGTCACTGGTGGCAGAATATAATTCCCATTTAACGGTTCGTTTAGCTCCAAAATGCCAGCCCTCGTTTAATAGATGAGATCTGGATGGGAAAAAAGTGGAAGTGGAAGAGTAGCAAGTGTGTATAGTGACGCGTGCATGTGTGCTTGTGGTTCACAGTGGAAATGCTGTTGACAGTGTAATTTGATGAAAGCTGACAGCTAATTTATGAAGCATATTTTTGGGTAAATGATTTTTCCTGGTCCTACTTTCTCTGTCATTCTAAACTAGTAATTGGATTTCCCCTAACTTGCAAGGTACTGAATTAGGAGTAAACTAGTTACTGGCTGTCTGTGTGTGGTTGTGGCAGGGTATGTGTGTTCACACCACAAAAAGCTCGAGAATTAAAAAAAAAAAAAAAGAGAATATTAACAAAGCATGGGTTTTTGCGTGTGTGTGTGTGTGTGTGTGTGTGTGTGTATACTATGTTTGTAGATGGAGGTGCAATCTTAGAGAGCAGTGGAAGTTAATTGCAAAGTTTTGGTCTGCTGCACTAATACCCAACTATTACTAACCACCTTTTGCTTTATTCCCACTCAGTCAATCAAGGACCATGGACACAAATATACGCATCAACACACACATACACACACACACACACACACACACACACACACACACACACACACACACACACACACACACACACACACACACACACACACATCAAACAAACTTGACATCCTCTACTTCTATCTCAGGCCCTTTCTGTCTCGTCT
Organism: Archocentrus centrarchus; assembly: GCF_007364275.1. Classification (NCBI taxonomy): domain Eukaryota; kingdom Metazoa; phylum Chordata; class Actinopteri; order Cichliformes; family Cichlidae; genus Archocentrus; species Archocentrus centrarchus. Next base: position 29,155,570 of record NC_044365.1, read on the forward strand.
CACTTTAATTGCTAGGAGTGTCTTGTCTTTATGAAGCTATTCCCTTAGGTGGGTCATGGTGTTGCAAATGTGAATGCCTGTGTGCGTGTGTGTAAATGCATGAGTGCGTGTTGGCCAAAGGAAATAGAGGGAAATTCTAAATGGAAAGCTGTTCTGACAATGGCAGCAAGCTTGTTATTCTCAGTCAAACAAAACACCCTGCTCTGTGAATAATACTATGCACACCCACACACATGCGTGCGCATACACACGTGTCCACACACACACACCCAGCGAAATATTAGGCTAAATACAAACATGGAACAAAACAAGAGTAAAATGTTGCTCCCTTTGTGTCTTCTGTCACCACCAGAGGCAGCTGCACAGCTGTGAACCCTCCTCGTGTTGCATAGAGGCTATTTAGCTGTTTAAGCTGTTTAAACGCGGCTAAACCGAGCCATGACACAAATCAAATACATCTAATCCAGGACAGACCTTAAACAACTAAACTATGTCACAAGCCAGCCTAACTAATATAAACCAAACTGACACAAAACCCTACCAGGCCTTGCTCAGGCGTCGCACAGCCAAACTGACTGAGTCCAAACAAATCTAATGCAAATGAGTGTAATCCAAGTTAATCTACTCAGAATGAGCAAAGCCAGAACACAACTCATTTTCAGAGGTCTGCTTCAATTGTAACGTGTGCAGTTCTATTGCTGGCTAAAAAGAGGGAAGAAGGAAACACTTCAAACATGGGTAAACCCAGTCTAGGCTATCTTGCCATGGTGCTGGACAGCAACCAGTCACCAGAACAGCTTTAAAGCTCCTAGGACTAAATATTGCACATGTCTAGTAGTCAGCCTGTGGGGTGGCACAAAATCTGTAATGGGTCCATGTGATAAAATCCCTCTTCATAAAGACCCCTATTAGAATAATCTTCAGTCTTTATGTATCTTCAATCATTTTTCTCCCATATGCAGCATCCTCAGACAGAAGCAGATGGGAAGACTCTGGTTTGATGTTATGAATTTTCCATCTGACATAATCTGACTATGTGGTGAAACCCAAACGGATCGGAGATCTGTGTCAGCACTGTCTGCTCGTGTTTGAGTCAGCGGTGAATAAAGATGCCATCCTCAGCCTTTACCTGGAGTGTTGAGGAGTCTGGACATGCGACAGCTGTAGGCGATTTGCTGCTCACAGTTTTCTGCACTGGTGGTGATGGCTGTCACCTGGAAACACAAGCACAGATATATATTTTCATTTTATCTTCTTCGACCAGACAGATCCATTTCATGTAAGAACAAATTATTGAACTGCGAAACGAAAGAGAGTGCGCTATAAAGTTGTTTTAATCTTGGCTGAAAATGGAATAAGCAGCCCATACAATTTATGACGGAGCATAATTTGAAGGATATGGTTCTCAAACCATGTAATGTCATCGTCGTCGTGTACATACTGCAGGCAAGAAGTGCTGTCACTTCCTACTGGGATGTTGAAACCTCTGAAGTTCACACACAGTTTGCTTTTGACTGTGAGTGACAACTGCAATCTATAATCACTCACCAAAAAGATTAAGATATTGACTCTTGAATGTGAGAGCAGATTTATGTAGTCTGAATTGTATGCAGGTGAAGCGCAGCAGGCAGGTGATACAGGGATGAGGCTGAACACTTATGTTATTATATCACAGCATGTTTGAAAGAATGACTAAACACAGAAAGTGCTGTAGCTCTGGTTGTATTATACTGCAATTAGCAAGTTTGTCAAAACACAAAGTTTGTCTAACTGTGTAGCATAAATGTTCACTGTGTTCTAAACCCAGGACCTTTGCTGTCAGTGCTTTGAGGCACCAGCTGCAGGAACAGTGGAGGCCAAGAGATAAAAATCCTCTTAAAGAGGAACAAAATCCTCATTTGGAGGTTGGAAGTCACAGTTTTGCCAGTCAGACGACCGTGGATTGTCTCCCAATTTGGAGCTCAGTGTATCTGCATGACTTTGTTTTCACTTTTACTTTTGCTTCCATTTGTTTAGGCACCAAAAAGTTTTAGAAGAGGTTGTGGCTTCATTTAAACCACAACGTTTCACAGCATTAACCTTGCACGCTGAAATGACGCTAATCCAGTGTATTTGTATATGATGCCACGGGGTCTTTTAACAGCGTCTATAACTGACAAGTTGGGAGTGAGACACAAAAAGACATCAGCAGCTTTGACAAAATCCACAGTATTTGATGCCCTGAAATGTTACCGCGGTGAAGGAATTCATCCTGTGTGTGTGTGAGATCGTCACAAGAACCATGGAGAAAAATGGGAGCTCACAAGCGCTAACTGTGGTTTCAAGTCTCTCAATATATGCTCACCGGCCATTTCATTAGGTACATATGTTCAGCTGCTCAAACTGAGCGCCAGTTCTCTAAGCAAAAATGCCTCGTTGATGCCAGAGGTCAGAGGAGAATTGCCAGTCTACTTCCATGTGCTAGGAAGACAACAGTAAGTCAAATAACCACTCATTACAACCAAGATACGCAGGAGAGCATCTCTGAGTCCACGACACGTTGAACCTTGATGCAGATGGGCTGCAGCAGCAGAGGACCACGCTGGGTATCACTTCTGTCTGCTAAGAACATGAAACTGAGGCACTAATTCACACAGGCTCACTAAAATTGGATGACAGAAAACTGGAAGAATGTTGCCTGCTCATAAACTAGTGGTGGTGTGATTAATTTGGGGATATTCTCTTGTCTTGTTTTGGGCCCCTTAGTATTAAGTGAGGCACTTAGTCACCCCAGTGTCTGAGTGCCTACTTGAATATTGTTGCCGACCATATCCATCCCTTTATGACCATAGTGTACCCATCTTCTGATGGCTGCTTCCCACAGGATAACACACCATGTCACAAAGCTTAAATCATCTCTAAGCAGTTTCTTGAACATGACAGTGAGCTCACTGCACTCAAAAGGCCTCCACAATCACCAGATCTCAATCCAATAGAGCACTTGTGGGATGTGGTGGAAAGGGAGATTCACATCATGGACATGCAGACAGGATAGCAACTGTCAGGACCGTGTTGAATCTGTGCCATGAAGAATTAGGACAGTTCTGAAGACAAAAGAGGGTCCAACCTAGAAGGTCTAACCAATGAAGTGTATCATAAATCCTTGTAATATCTCTTTTCTATTATCTCACACTTATTAGTATATCTAGTGATATGCGTCCTGCACTCATGCTCTTTCTGTATGTTTACTTAAACTAGAAATTACGGAGGCTGGGGAACACTCCGTTAGCTCTGGGAAAAGTTCAATTTACATACAACCCGAGGCACAGCTCTACAAGCTCAGTCAGTATTTGCCAACAGAAAGCGATTAAATGATTAGTTGCAATGAATGAGTCAGCACATATTCACTTAATAAATACAGTATTGCACCATGGGAAAAGTGACATGGGTTTATGCCTGCTTCACTATTTTTTAATTCACATACTGTATGCATGGTGCTCATGCCCTTTTTGAGTCCATGCGACTCATTTTACATTGTTTGTGGGGGAAAACGAAGGCGTTTACTTTTTTTCAGCAAACAATAAGGATCCTGCTAATACAGAAGAAAATGCAGCTACAGTCTCACAGGCAGAGGTCCCAGAGAACATTGCCCCAAAATTCAACCCAGTATAAACTGTGCCATGCACCGTATTAGGCTCGCTTTTAAACGGTAGGATTTAATCATTTAAAAGAAAACAGATGTTAGCGGCAGTCAATGAAAAATCCTCACACTACTCATCCTTCAGAAGATGTAGATATAAAGTCTCAGGAAGAAGCCCAGAGCCTGAGGGCTACAATTCAAATATCTCAAAACCTTTTTTCACCTCATAATATATTTTAAAAGAAAACAACCTTTTTTTTTTCTTGGTTCTATTTTAACCTAAGAATAATCCTACTTTGACTTTGTGGAAACTTGTGGTGTTTTGTTGTATAAACTTGAAACATTTGCAGATGTTACACAGAAGACTTTCTATGCGTACTGTGTTTAAGTGTGTGTGTGTGTGTGTGTGTGTGTGTTACCTGGTCCATAGAGGCACTGTAGTTGACCTGTAAGACGGTGCGTCTCTCTCTACTGGAACCAGTGACCACAGTTTTGGGCGGCAGGCTGTTCATAACTGTGGTCCATACTTTGTCTTCTACAAAAACATTAATAAAAAAACACATTCAAATTAATTAGTCCTTGCATATAATATAAACATAGTAGACATATTAAATCATTCATATAAACTCACACATGCAATCAAGTCACACATGCAGGCACACTGACACACACACACACACACACACACATATGGAGAAAGCAGCAGTTTAGCTGTCATAGCAGTGAAGTTCTTTCTGTGGAATCCAAGTTACAGCTATGAGACTCCAGGGTTTAATAGACACTTCTGTCCTGTTATAGTATGAACCAGTCACTCACACAGCTCCTTGTTCATTCAGACTGTCAGTCAGGGACTGTGTGTATGTGTTTCAGGTTTCTGAGGTGTGTGTGTATGTGTGGGAGAGAGAGAGAGAGAGAAAAACTCTTAACATTTCAGAGGTGTGTGTGAGTGTGCTATTCAGCGTGACTAAGGGGCCAGCCAGTGGAGTGCAGTGACATTTCATTAAAAGTCTCGCCTTTGCTCTGCCTGCATGCTCTGCTGTTCCAGACTATCTACTTATTCCACTGTGTGTGTGTGTGTGTGCTCAGGTGTGTGTGACAGAAGTGTCACTCAGACCATTGGAGCACTCTTAGAATTGCATAACAGCTTCGTTTCGTATATGTTTGTGGTGTGTGTGTTTTGATGTACATGTGCATCTAAGTATCTGTGTTTGCTGCTCCTTCAGAAGTAAATGTCAGTTACTGTGAGTTTGTTGCCATGGAAACTCCAGACATAGCAGGTTAAGGATGCCGGCATCTGACGTCAAGACAGAGAAGGGCTGCAGAGTTTTCCTCCTTCCACAGGTCATGAAGGAATTTAAATAATAAGAGTGTGTGCTGCTTAAGCCTTTAGGTTTCTGCGTGTTCGCTTATCGAACAGGAATGACACAAACAACGGAATAAGGAGTCCAACTATTAAGTTTAATGAAGCCATTTCAAACAGTTTTACAGATTAATCCGGGTCAGGACTGCATGCCGCTGAGTATGACAGGAAGTGCTGCACCTTCTAATTCAGCTTACAGTTTCATATAGTCACAGCTTATCAGTCTTGGTTACATCATTATACAAAACAATGTGTGGAAAACAGAGAACTTCAACAACAGGGTGACCTCGACGTCTCCATTTCTATCATTGTGTAGTCGTCATCCGTCAGAACACAAAGTTCATGAAACATTATAAGCTTCTGTATTTTTAATCAGTTATGTTTATCCAGTCTAAAACAAATTTCTCAGGGAAATAAATGTACATTTGGTAAGGGGACACATAAACTCATTTCCTTCAGTCACTGGGGCTGGACACTAAGGAAGGAACACACACACAAACACACACAACACACACGCACACAACACACACACACAAACACACAATGCTGAAAAGAGGCACACACCTGTCATGATGCAGTTAACTTTGAAGGGACCAAGAGGTCCGCTGCCATCGGGGTCAATCCAGTAGGCATCAGAGGACCTGCCCAAATGCTTATAGGCCTCACATGAAGGCTCATAGATCGCTGGAGCGGAGAAAGGGTGAAGCGAAACGAGAGCAAACATGAGTTGAAGGAGGGTGGGTATTAATGCACATCTACTATGTCACGTTAAGACTTCGGAATAACAATTAACACAGAACTGTTGAATGGATGAAAGATGAGGAAACACTTTTGCTATTTATAAGTCCTAACCATTAATGCAAAAAAAAAAAAAAAAAAAAGGCTGTGGGTGGTGGCAGTGTTAAAGCCTGGCTTTGCAGCTAAATCAGCAGTCGATTCCCTTGTAAACATAAAAAGAGTTTTCAGATTGGCAGTCATTTTTTTAATTTTTTAATTTTTTTTGTTTTCTTTGCCCTGAGGCGGGTGCGAGAGAAGAGGTTACAGTGAGCCACTCAAAAACATGCTATAGACTTATGCTAGAGTAACATTTCTGTTTTGTTATTTAATTCAGCAACTGAAGCTCCCAGTTCCAGAATGGACCTAAAATAGCAAATCAGTTCCCAAAGCTGCTTCCACCCCGTCCTTCATCCAAAATGTTGCCTCTCTCACTCCATTGTCTCGATTCAGCGCCTGCCGAGGAGCGGCGTCTTCTCCCTAACACTTGAGCAATCTAGCTGACAACATATTGACGTTTTGTTTGTGTTGATGCACACGCAGACAAAGATGGGACGGCAGAAAGAATTACACATCAAAGTGAATTGTGAGTGTGACTTGAAGTGAAACTTTCTTGATTGAAGTGTGACTGTTCACAGGCTCAACAATGAGTTCAAAAAGGAAAAAAAAAAATCTGCAGTTTGTTCATAGTTCCTCATTTCACTTCTTTATTTCTTTCTGCTTTTTCTTTATTTTTTGTCCCTTTATTTTTCTATATGTTTTCTGACTTCTTCATTATTTGTGTTTTTCTCTTTCATCTAGGAGTTTTGCAGTTTTTTTTTTTTTTGCTAACAAAACCAGTGTTGGGAGGATGTAACCCTACCGAGGAATCTCACAAGGATCAAGAAAATTGTTGAGGTTGAGGTTTCTGTTCTGGCTCAAAGCCATTGTTCAAAGGCTGTAATACAATGGCAGTTTAATAGCCAGCATTTCTCATAGGATTGCCTCAGTGTTATGTACCACAACAGAAAGATTCAAAGCGTAACAGAACATCACAAAAATTTCTCTAGAGGGAATGTAATTAGAATATTCAGTAAGTTGATATAAAAGATTTAGTAGAATTGGTGGTGGTGTGTTAAACAAGAGCCTCTTTTTATTGATTAATCATTAAATTATTATTATTTTTTTTCCATTTATGATAGCATGTCATCTCAGAATACAGTCAAAAGCCATTTATTCTTCCATTAATTGACTACTAGGTACCTAATCATTAAAAGAAGGGACACTCGAGTGTATAAAGAGAGATTCTGGCTGCGTGTCCTCGACATCTTATTTCACAGTTTTGATTCATTCATCCTTCTCATGGCTTCAGATTACACCAGGAGTGTTTCTTTCCTTCTTATTTATCCTAGTACGGCAGTCCAGTAATTAGCACTGCTGCCTCACAGCAAGAAAATTCAGAGTTTGAATCTCCTGGTCGTCCAGGACGCCCTGTACCTGCGGGTATCCCGCTTCCTCATGCATGTTAGGTTAATTGATGATTCTAAAATGGCCACGGAAGTGCTTGAATTTCCTTCGGGATCAATAAAGTATCTATCTATCCATCTATCTAGCATAAAGCACTGTATGAATGTGTGCTTAAATATGGCTGTTGCTCTAAAGCACTTTGGGTGGTCAGTAAGCCTAGAAAAGCATTATATAAATGCCAGTTCAGTCCATTTCATCTACTTTGCCACACTGACAAGCTCCACTAGAGAAACTGTTTAGAGGTCCATGACAAAGCAGTGGCTCTTTAAGGAAGTGAAAGGAGTTGCTCGTTCACTCTTTCTCCCCCATACTTTACTGGCAGGTCCCCAGATTTGCTCCACACCTCTACAGCTGAAAACCAGAGACCTTTATTTCTAGGCTGTCTAGTCCTTCAGTTTTTTTTTTTTTTTTTATACAAAGTGTGTGAAATTAGCACCATGGTTATTCATTTAGTTCTTTCATGTTTTCATGTAGCATCACCAGCAGCTGTTATTTTTGGCATAAATACAACACAATGCATTGCAGAGCTCTGTTGTTACATAGTGGCTACATTATTATACCTGATATAGTAAATAGAGAGCAGTTTTGGACACAACTTCACACATAAAGAGATAAATATTCAAACAAAGTATGTAAATCTTGCTTCATCTGTTTCTGTATTTTTTATGATCTATTCATTAATACCTACTTAGACCAACTCTGCGGTGCCTTAATTTGAAGAATGTCTTTTTCATTCACTTTATTCCTCTGGCTTTCTCAGACGTCCATTATATTAAATCTGCTCTTTTATATTTATTGCAGAACTTTTCTTTCCCGCCTTCTCTTAAAAGAGAACAATATTTGAGGCGTATGGGAGGAGGGATGGCATTTTCAAATTGTTAAGCATTAAAAAGGAAAAAAAACAAAAAACATAAAAACGTCCTGCTTTGCTCTCTGCGACTCTGGTCTCTTTGCGTTATGGGGCTTTTTGGGTCGTATTCCTTTTTCTTTGTCAGAACAAAACACACAGTGTAGTCAGAAAAGCCTGAATCCTCTGAATACTTCAAAAGTTCATCTGTCCCTCTAATGGGAATTGTGGCTTTGAGCAGGAAAAAAACCAAAACAACAACAACAACAAAAAGCAGCTTAATCACTCAAAGGCAAATGGAGGAAGGCTAAATCAAATCCACACACGCATGCACGCACGCACGCACGCACGCACGCACGCACGCACGCACGCACGCAAGGAACAGAGTAGTCTACAGACGAGAACAGAAAGACAACACAAACAATGACTGGAACAACAACTGTGTGCACGTGCACGCAAGCACTTAAGCACACGCATACACTTACAAGTGTGGCATGTGGCTCCAGTGTATCCTGTTCCATCACAGGTACAGCTGAAACTGTCCCAGGTCTGTTTACACCGACCACCATGTTCACAGTGATTAGGCATACATCTGGAGAGAGGAAGACAGCGATATACACCACCATTTATAATCTCAGAAATGTTCTTTTTTAAATTTTTTAATCTAAACAAAGATTGATGAAATGTATCAAATAATGATGCCTTCAATAGAATAGCTATGCAAATGCGCAGGGGCCCTTTTATAGCACCTATTTCTCCTGATTTTTGACGGCACATTGAGTAGCTTAATGCCGATCGATCAGAAAACAACAAAAGCTTCAACAAAAGCTTTTCGAACTCTGAAAAGTCTTTGGAGTGTGAGTGCGTGAATGTTAGAAAGTGTCTGGCATACATAAAGGAGCTGTATGAATGGGTGTGTGACGTGGATAAGATTTGCAGCAGAAATCACTTTGAGTGTTCAACTGAGTAGAAAGGCGCGCTTTAAGTACCGGCCTATTTATCAGTTATTATCTCAAAATGGCAAAAACTCACCAGACTATTTTTGTTCTAACAAACAAAAGATATTCCATTGGGATTTTTTTTTTTCAAGCACAAGTATTTACCACTCCCTCCACAGAACAGCTTTAACTGACCATAACTATAAAGAAATAAAATAAGTCCTAATAAACAACTGTCTTAGAACAACAAAAACATTCTAGGCCATGCTAATATGAGTAATTAACAATTTAATGTGACAAACTTGCAACATACAGGTGGTAAATGAATTGAAAATGATCATACATACAGTAATACACAATCAAAATATCTCAAATTAACATTTATATTTAATAAATTTGTGTATTTTTTTAAATCTAATTTTCAGCTGTAGTGTGTTTTTATAATGTAAATTTGCATCACAAAAACACACACAGTGTCAGCAGCCTTGCTTCACAAAACTGGCTTAACGCCAAATAAACTGTATTTAAAGTATTAAGTTGTAACAAGACGCCTGCATAATATTTGTCTTGTGTGTATCTTCATTTTTCTTGACTATTATACACATCACCAGTTATGTTCATTGCAAACATTTATCTGAAACTGAGGACTCTCTATAGCAAAACCTTAATATGAAAAAGGAACAGACAAGTACAACTGTAGTTTAAACCTAGAAGGTTCAATGTGACTATCTTCTTTTTTTCATGACAGATTGGCTCAGTATACATCTAAATGTTGTGATAAACAGTAAGGTGCACTATAAACTAACTCTTTAAATAGGCAAGGAAATACATTAAAAAGATGTTCATCTTAAAGAGGAAAGCTTGCCCAAGGTGATTAAGTATATGCTAAATGACCTGTGACCACAGTGAGATTTGCTTTAAACTTCCATTAGGTAGCTGCTATCTAAAGAAATACTGGACCTACAGAAAGGCATCTGAGACTACATAATTAAAAAAAAAAGAGAGATTCTATGAGTTGGGATTGATGCAAGTTTTATGATATCATTGACCTTGGGCCTTTGAAAACGATCATACATACCTTTCCAGGCAGATGACACCAAATATTCATGCAGTAAAAAAGCTGATTCAAAAGTATAAAACCAGCATATCAGCATCATAATAATTTTGAATGGTTTAAAATAGTGCTCATAAAAGAACCTTCGTTCTTTGAAATTTCACATATTTTCAGTGATGCGGCTATTAGCTTTATAGGGTGAAGAAATCTGTAAACACTGTTACTGCAAGGTGTACACAAAAAAGAAAGAGAGGAAATACTGTCATTAGCTGATGAGACCATGTGTAATACCTGAGATACAGACACCCCAGTGTCAGAGGCCTCAGTTAACTATGAGCAATCAGTAATAAATCTACTTAAATGCGACTTAATTGATTACAGAGACCAAGAGGTGACAGAATTGAGGCTAACAATTCTGATTCTCAGTGTACAATTTTAGGGTTCTTAACAGAAAGCAGAATGTGTTATTGTTACAATTTAGTATCCATATATTCGCAGATGGAAGTAAACAGCGTGTGAACGCAGCAGTGAGCACACAGCAGTTAAGACATCACAGTTTTCCTTGTTAAAATTTGAATACCAACCCAAATCCCGAGCACATCAAAGTTCTGTGGTTTGATCTGCCTGCAGGCCTGTGGGGATGGATCCCGAGGCACTGTAGTCTTAAAGCGGGGTTTTCCACACACACAGTCACGTACAAGTTATGCGATTAGAATTTTTAAGTCTGCTTACTTGAATGTATTAAAATGATGTTAGCAGGAAAGCACGCTGGAGGACAAACAAACACTGACTCATAAAAGCTGCAGGGGTCCTTTAAAATGCTGCGTTCTTCTTCAGCCACATTGGGAGTCGGGCAGTTAAGCAGCACAGATATTCCATCTCTGGAGCTAGACATGATTACCGCTGTTGTGCAAACAATACAGATGAGACTGACATACAACTTTGGGCTTGATCACATAATATATGATAATTTCACTGATAGCAGAGGGTGTTGTATTTTGTGGCCATTTTTTTTTTTTTTATTTCTTTGTATATTAGCACTCAGTGTACTTGGGAAATGAGAGAGAGACGGCATGTGCTGTAAATAAAAATCCCGCCTGTCTTCTAGGCTACAAATGATTTTAGGAGCATTTGGCTCTGTACAGAACTGACCTGGTGGCAGCCTAAAAGCTGTGAAAAACAAACTTCCTACAGTGACACCAGGTTTCACAGCTCATGGTAGCTTCTTTAATCTACAGTGTAAAACTTATTTTTAAGGATGTCAAATAAAACTCCTAAAAATCTGTGAATATTTTACCTTTGTATGTTAGTTAGCATAAAGAATTCATTCATTCAGTAACATGTAGTAACATTGCTTACTAGGCAATAGTGGATTATTGCAGTGTTGTCATTGGCAGGATTTTGGATGTTCTAAAACTACAACTGAAGGGGGGTAGCTATATTGATGACTTCACTTGTGTTAATACAAAAATACCCCTCCAACACATATGAAATGTGAGCACTGAATAAATTATTTTTATAGCATGGACACCACAGTGGCTTCCTGATATTGCTCGACATTTTCCTAATATTCCTACTTACTGTAATTCAAGCCCTTGCCTTCAAGAGTTAATGTTACTCATCTTTTAAAAGTTGTTAGTGTCTGTGATGTATTGACAGGCAGATTTTACCTATTTGAGCTGCGCTTGAGTTGAAACATAGAGCGGAGCATACTCTAGTAACAAACTGCGCACTAATTGTTACATCAATGTTATTGAGTGGATTTTAAAAGTTTGTTTTTACAATGTAACAAGGTTCACATGAAGGGCCTTTCACAGAGGGTTGCGATTGACAATCACAAAAGACATTATGCTCAGCATGCTGTGATCATTCAAGTATACCAACTATACGTGCTCCTGTAGATTTTTCTTTTTTTTTCTTCTTAAAACAAAGAAATTTCTGCAAATTTATGTGTGTGTTGCTGCTGCACTCATTGCCTTGGCAGTGTTACAGAATAACAGTGACATTGTGGGGATTTGCATGGACACAGCTGTGTGTCTCCCTGAGAGTCTGTCTGTTAGGTTGTGTGTAGTTTTTGTTTCTTCCACTATCTCACCCTAAACACAATCTCACAGTGGAACAGCATTGATCAAAGGGAGGTCAGACAGGGCTATTGAACTGCCTTCAAAGACATTCTGATTAGTTAGATGGTAACAGTGCAGCCATTCATCTTCCATGGCAGAACAAGGCCCACCTCAAGTATTGCGGGGCTTATACAAAACATCTGAAGTAATGGACTTGGGCAATACTGGAAGCACAGAGACTAGAAGAGTTTCATTAAATTTTGGAAACTTCTGTGTTTTAGTTAATGTCTAAAACAAAAATTTGGGACCACTTTTTTTTTTTTCCCACCTGTGAATGGAGAACTTTTCTGCACATCTGTTGTTGGAGTTTCAATGTGCAGCAACAGAAATGCAACTTCCAGTGGTCTCTGACACTCTTGGTCACTGATCTTCATGATTGTTCCTCTGTGCAGCATAGTTTGTGAGTCACATAGAGGCAGTTGCACAGAATTCAAAATTAACAGCTTCAGTATTCTTTTGAAATCAAATCATAGCACCTACCTTATAACATTTGATCAAATTAAAACTTCATAATAATGCATTCTTCTGGCTGACTCAGCCAATTAGCACATCTCAATTGTGCATTTGATTGCACGGCACAGCACAAAATATTTAATCAAACACAGAGTCAAAATGCAGATTTTAACTTTGTAAGCATTTTGCCGTTTACGGGATGACACTTCAAATTGGAATTGTTTTCATGTTCATTAAAATAATCAGACACACACTCTGTGTCACACTCCAATATGGACAAATACATTTTTCATTAGTGGATGAAGCTTGGGGACAAAAAGGGTTTTGTGACTTGAGCTGTGCGTGCCTAAACTGCCACAAAGGTACAAAAATTCTTAGAAACATTTTCTGAAAATGCTACTGGCAATGACAACACTGACATAAACAGGATTTTCTGACGTGTCTGCCCGTGTTAGTGTGCGCTCAAGTTGTCTGAACTTAAGATTCTCAGCCAGCCAGACCACTTGTGGCGAAACTAAATTGATCGCAATCAAGCAGGGGTACTCGGTGTCTTCTTCTCTCACCAAGGATATCGATGAAGGTTATTGACAAAGCTCACCTGAAGACAAATCACTGATGAATACGTGACTAACACTGCTGGGGTTAAACTTGCCCTCAAAGTTTAAATGTTTTTGCACACAGGCATCTGTTTCAGTGTAAACAAATGCTGGAATAGAGCTCAAGGCGTGGATGGCTCCATGTATGGCAAATCCATTCCAATGCGTTTGACTAGTCCATGACAAGGAAATAAATTGAAATGTCAACATGTTTAATGAATGCTTACAGTGAGCCAACATTGGGAGGTGCTGTGCAGAATTTCCATCTCTGTTATGCTTGGCAATAAAATAGAGAACTGCTCGTTTTTGATGTTTGATTAAGATTGTTCAGTGTTTTCCATTGATAAACTACACATCCCCTTGCACTGTGAGTTTACCCCATCAATTATATCCATTTATCTGACAAGCAGATAATAGCCAGCAACAAACAAATCCTTGTTCAGTCAAAGAGACAAGAGAGATTGTGAGTTACGTGTAAGTCTCTGGATCAGAATTCAAAGACTCTACATGACACTCTTGTTTACTATGCGATTCTTACCATTTAAAGCCAATTGATTGATAGCACTCATTGCTTTTGTGCCCTGCTCATGCCTGAGCCACTCTTACCTGTCTATGATTGCGCACATGTCCAGGCTGACATTCTCAAAGGCTCCCACAGCGCCTTTCTCCACAGCATGTAAATCAGCAGGTTGGTCATCAACCAAGATAGCTTGCATGCAGCCTTGAAACGAACGCTGGGTTGGCGGGAACAGTGTTGGCAGAAAATAACCTGAAACCCATACAAGAAACAAACAAATCAAAAGAAAAAGAAACACACTTTTAAATTTCTTTTAAATTTTTAACCATTGCCATTTTCTATTGACAATTACAGATAGTTAGAGGTGGAAAAAAAAGCTATTTTTGAGAAATAACAGAAACAAAGGAATGCATAAAAGCTTGTTTTAATGATGAAAAATGAAAGAAGTGGAAGATTGTAGGAAGAACATAATAGGATTCTTTCAGTCTCACAATTTAAAACACACCATGAAAAGAAGACCTTGTGAAGACGGTGACATCAAACAAAACAGCGGCATTATCCTTGATGAGCAACAACACACCTGGCCAGTGAATGGTTATTGTCCCCTTTTTTACAGCCATGAACCTTCATCACTTGTCTTGTTTTAGAGCTTATCCACAAGGCCCATTAGACTTAATGCCAGTGCTAAGACTGCAATAGACTAGAGGACATACTGTACAGATTTTACTCTGTGCTGTACGTTTATGAGCTACAGGAATCAATGGCCTGTCCAGAGGTAGCACTGGGCCTTGACTGAAAAGGGGCCAAGGCTAGGGCAAAACTATGTATATAATATGTGTGTCTGTGTGTGTGTTTTTTTTTTTTTGAACATGCTTCATCTTTTACAAAACTCCACTGATATATGACAGGCTTACATGTATTCTACACGTTTAAATCTGCCTTCATGCTTTGTGTACAATACTTGAGTGCACTGCATATAGTATACGGGCGTAAATCTGCGGAGCACAGGCGGTCCACCAGGTCACTCATAAAACACAACCGCTCAATGACATCTCCATCATCGTGATGATATAAGCTGTCACACTCTCCAGCATGCCTATCAGCTTCAAGGCCAAAGCATCAAAGAGACTTATTATGGGGGGTGGGGTGGGGTGGGGGGGTGCACTGTGGGTGTGTGTGCATGTGTGGGTGTGTGCGTGTATATGCGTCAATATAATTGTAGTTCATGTGCCTGACACAAAGCATATAAAACAGTAGAAAGTAAACAGTATGTGTAAGGGTATGTCTCTGTGTTTTTGCTGGATTCATCCTGTTCTTCGCATGTTTTGATTTTCATCTCCTCCCTCAAAAAAGTTTCTCCTGTCATCCTTGCCATCTGTCTCTTCTCCTGCCACACCTGCCTGCTGTGCTTTTTTTCTTTTTTTTTTTCTCTGAGAGAAACAGAGAGAGAGAGAAAGACAGAGAGGGAGACGGGGAAAGGGAGAGAGAAGATGGGAAACAGAGCAGACTGCAGCTGGCTGGCAGCACTTTGTGTCCTGTGGATAGCTTATAAATGCAAAGGAAATCCAGCTATCCTGACAGTTTGGCAGAATGAGTGGCACTATGCATGAAGCTATGGGTGGATGTATGTATGTCGCTGGGCCATGAAAGCCAGCAGGAGGTTTGTTTCTCTGCTCCTCTATTCAGTCCACTAACTGGGTGTTTTTGCAATTTAAATGCACCAGTACATCTGGTTTCTTTATTGGGTGTCACTCTATTAAATCACTCATTTGATGCAAAATACTATTTTTAAGACCGACAATTGAAAATGCATCTGCATTTTTACTGAAGCTGCCATGCTTCATTTGACAGCTGACTTTGGCACTATAACAGCAAATAAAGACAAAGGTCTGATACATGGAAAAAGTCAAACAGCTGTAAATCACCTTTTAAAGATTTCTATGAATCACATTTATTCATGTGATTCATGGAAATTAGCAGCTGTACTTTGATCAACATTCTATATGTTCATCTGGGCATTGCTTTTTGAATTATAGATGCTAAGACTAAGATTATGTATTTTGCAGGAGCAGAGCTTTAAATTTATTTAAAGTACGGTACTTTCTTTAATTGTCTCTCTAAAGCAATGACCAAAAATAATCAATGTTAATATATAATTACAATTCTCTTTTATTCTTCCTCCATGGGAGCATTTTTGTATCCCCAAGAAGCCTCAGGAAAATTAATGTTTTATGATTGTAATGCAGTGCAATGCAATGTAATGCAGCTATACTGACAAGAAGTGGAAGATTCAGACCAATGTTAATAGAAAAAGACAAACCCTACATCTGTACATCCTCTAGCCTAAATTCTAGTTAGGAATAAGCAGAACATACTGCATTTCCCCCCAATTTCAATGTCATTCTTTGGTTTAATTTGTAGTTTAAGTGCAAACACAAGGACTCTGTTTCTCATAACCCTTCAGAATGTGGAACAACAGCAATAATCCCCTGCAGTCTTGTTGGCACGCTATCACAACCCCCCTGTTGGGCCAAAAGAGCTCGTCTTACAATACACACTGGTAGACCAGCACCAGCTTTCGTCTACCTGTGCACGGCTGGCTCTCAGGCTATATTTCCAAATCCCACTGCATTTAGAGGTATGTGTCTGCTTCAGGAGGAGGCAGGTTGAAAATCTGCCAATATGCTCATAGGTAAATTATTAAACAAATATTCCAAGGATGTAACTCTAGAGCATATTCAGAAGAGACAAGAACTGTTGCCAAAAACAATATGTAATTTCACACAAAACCGAGAAAACACTCCAGGAAAAAAACAAACAAAAAAAAGTGCTTATCTGTGACCTCCTGCCGCAGTTTCTCCCTGAGCAATTTCCCTTAACTGTCAAAAAAAAAAAGTCCTTAGAGCACCTTATAGAGCACTCTCAAACAAATATAACATGCATGAATGTCAAACAATACGCATGTCAACAAAACTATGCACCTCACCCACCATGGCAGACATGGCTGATGTGCACGTAAACAGAACTTGATGCACTTACACAAAGACGCACATGCAGCACATGGACTGTACTTTGACAAATGCGGTTGCCAGAGTCTCATGTCTTATTCATAACAAGCCTTAAGATGTAAAGGTAGAGGCAACAGCATGCAGAAGCATCACCGAAAATGTGCTACTCATTACGAGGATTACTAGTTAAATTGCATAATGTATATCAAATGATATGAGGTGTGTGTCCTCGTTTTTACAGGGAAAAACTGAAAAACTTTAGATCCTAAAACGACCAAATGAAACCACTGGAGGGCTACAACGCTGCTTATTCCTAACTAGAATTTAGGCTAGAGGATGTACAGATGTAGGGTTTGTCTTTTTCTATTAACAATGTCAAAAACATACTACATCATAGGATATATGTCATGATAAATCATTTAGTCATCCACATAAAATGTGAGAGAAGGCATTCTATCATTTCCAAAATGATAAAAAGGAGCAATGAGCTATGAAAAGCTGTGACAATATTTGGAACAACTCAGTATGATCAAATGTATAAGAAAGTCATGATTTCAAAACTACAATAGGAAACAGTACATGCTCTTTTCTCCCCCCCACAGACAAGCTAGAAAGCGTCAGAGTGGAACGTCCCATAATTGACTGCTCTCTCATTAGTGAAGCAATTCCCCCCCCCCCCCCCCCCCCCTCTTCCCGAATAGAAAATATGACTTTATGGCTTTGTGTATGTGCACTTATGTGTGATTGTGTGTGTCTCCCTGTCTTGCCTCTTGAGAAATTCAATTTATGGATGTCTTGTGCCAGTCACTTACTAATTTCTCTAAGCGTAGCGTCATGAGTGGAAAAACTACTCCCCGTAAAATAGGCTTTGGGTTTAGGAGACTACTTCTAAAGGCAGGTGCTCAATGGACAGAGGAGTGGAGATAAGAGGAGCAGGATAGGAGTCCAGTGGGAGGCGAAGGAATGGGTTAAAGTAAATGAAATAATGGGTAAAATGAAGAAATGAAATGTGGGGAGGAAAACTGAAGGAGCAGAAGAGGAAGAAACCTGCAAAGAATAGACTGAAGAAAGAGAGCAGAGTTAAGGGCAAGTTCAAAGGCTCAAAGCCTCGGTCTTTCTTGCCATCGACATCCTCAGTATAATATCTGATAACCTTGCAACCTTGGGAGAGGTGCCAAATGAATTTTAATGCCACAGGAATGGCAGGGTTATTACATCTCAAGCAAAATTTTTGAATAGCTGCTCAACTAAAAGGTTAACATTGTCAATTAGTACATCATTTCAAAGTATGAAAAATGGTGTTATCTTAACTGCTATTAACCAATATTAACTGACATGCTAAAAAAGCATGAAAGGCATAAAAAGACAGCATAAAAAAAGGCTCACAGAAATAAGGAAGAATATTCAATAAAGGGAAATATTATGTACTCAATTTGCATAGCCATTAAACTCCTTGGGAATGGTTTTTATCTGCATAATGTTCCATCATAGTCAAAATCAAATCAAATCAAAATACATTAAAAGTTACCACTTATTTAAATTAGGTAATTTATTTAGTTATTAAAAGCATTAATTAGCAAAAATTTCATGTGACTTTACACACTTTCATATTACACATGCATGACATTAATTTTAATGGTTAAAGTATCGACGACTCCTTTTGACAAAAATTAAAATCATGCTTGTATGTTTTTATTTTGTCTGTATTTTCCAAACATCAGCACTCTAATGGCTTCCCAGCACTTGGCCTGCACTTCATTAAATGTAACCATGTTCCACCAGTGATATGCTGTTATCTTTATCCATTTCTACAAACTTCTATCTAATTCCATATAGACTGATATTTATATTGTGTACTTGTGTGTGTGCAGGTGTAAGTGAAACATACGTTCTCAGCTTTAATGTTTGTCATACTGTATGTATATTCCTACTTATTAGTGGCAGTCAAGCCTCAATAAAGCACTAATTGATCTTAATGTGCTTTAATGTGGCAGCTGGTCATGCTTAATAAACACTACAGTAAACAAGCAAACAAACAAAAAAAACATATATGAAGAATATAGAAACAGACATACTCACAACACCCTAGCAATATTTTTACAGTGGTGCTCACACCACCATAATGAATGGAATACCTACTTTAAACTGTCATTTCCCGAGACCAAATCTTCACAGCTCTCACAATTAGATTAAAATCCAAGAGAGAAATGACATATCATTGGAATGAGTACATGCAGAGTCGCATCATTTTAATATCATTAAAAAAAAAACCCTCATTATTATAAAAATCCCTTTTTTACGAGTGTCTAGTCAAAGACGAAGTTGACAACAAAGAGCACAAAGAAACGACATAAAACCCAGAGCATAAAATATATCTCTACCATTACATAGTCGCATGCTACTTGTTTACAAAGTAGGGTGCAGTCAGTGGTCTCTGATCTACAACTGTTGCCAATAGAAGTGCAGCAGATTGATGCCTTACAGCCATGTGATTTGAAGCAGATGGCTACCTGGATGGCTGCACCTACATAAATTACTCACAGCAATTAACTCAAGCTTTGTCCTGTGTGTGTATATATATATAGCAGAAACCTCACAGTATTATGAACAATCCCTGTTTTTATACATACATACATACATTATATATATATATATATACGGAGAACGAACTTTTGCTTTTGCTCCTTTTTGTGGTTTAATTTTAATTCTTTTATTCAAAATAAGCTGTTAAAACAAGCATAACACATTTCAACATCAAGGAATACAGCTGAGCAAATGATTAATTTCCAACTATATTAAGTGAGACAATGTTGAATCCAGTTAGGATGCTTAACTTTAATTTCAGGTGTTTGCTTATCACAGGAGCACTTCCACCCTTCGTTGGTCTGTGTAGTAGACTGGCGGGAAAATAAACAAAATGTTGAAGTTTAAGCTTATGTATATTGATTCATTCATCAACCAAACTTAAGTTAATATTTCTCATGTTAAATATTTAAATGTGATTAAAATGCGATTAATTTTGATTAATTAATTACAAAGCTTCTAATTAATTCAATTACTTTTTTAATTGAGTCCCACCCCTAATATATATATATATATATATATATATATATATATATATATATATATATATATATATATATATATATATATATATATATAATGTATGTATGTATGTATAAAAACAGGGATTGTTCATAATGTGAGGTTTCTGCTAATTGTGGCACACTGATAAAACCGTCTCAGTCACAGTGAAAGTGCTGATGGAATACTGTTAGAGAGCTT